>NC_067401.1:210365000-210645000 GCF_016432865.1 Antechinus flavipes | reverse complement strand
GCAGAGTGAATACACTGATAATAATTTGTTTTTAATAAATTACATTTATAATAAAATTTCTTTCTTTCAGTATGGACCAATATTTACAATTTTTGCTTTGGGTAATCGTATTACCTTTGTAACTGAAGAAGAGGGTTTTAATGTATTTTTCAAGTCAAAAGAAGTAAATTTTGAAAATGCAGTGGAAGACCATATTTATCGAGCAGGTAAAGAATGTTTTTTTCTTTCCTTTATATTAAATATATAAATTATCTTTAAAACATTTAAATATATTTCTTTCATTTCACTTGAAATAATAGTATTATGTAGTAGATCTTGTTTACATTGTTCATTGTTGTCTCAGTAGTGAGCAATAGAATAATTTAGAGCTGCTTCCTCCCCCAAAGCTGAAAGAATAATAATGAATATGTATTAACTTGAATTTAGATAGTACTTTAAGCTTTACAAAGTACTTTTCTCATAGTAATCTTGTGAATTGGCTTGTACTTTAGTTTATAGTTTAGAAAACAAATTCAAAGAAAGTGCCAAATACCCAATCTAATAAAGTCTGGTAAGTTATTCAGTAAACACTGAGTAAGCACTTTCTATGTTTCCAGCATCTATTAAGCATCTACCATGTGTCATAAGCTATGTTAAGCATTGAGGATACAAAGAAAAATAAAAGATAGTCTTTGTTCTAAAGGAGTTCGCAATTTAATGGAGAGATATGAAAACAACATTGTACAAACAAGTTACATATAGATGTTGAATTTCTAACTAAAATAGACAATTTATGAGGCTAGTTACTTCTGAGGGAAAATGATTTAATACCAAGGCCATCATGTTACCATTAAATCAGGACAACTAACTACTCAGTGATTGTAGAGAGCCAGAATTCTGGAGAAGTATACTTGAAACAAGATGTTAACTCAGAGGAATGGATGAGACAATGGTTATCTAGTTTACATATATACTTAGTACTTAGCATGGTGATACAATGGTTCTCTGAGTTAACACATAATCAGTATGCTGGAATGATGTAATTACAATAAGGTATATAAGATTCAACAAGGACTGGAAGAGAGACATTCCATCTCCCACCATTCTGGTGACTCTTCTGCCTCCTGCACTCCTCCACTAAGACCAAGACAGCATCTGAAATTCCCTCAGAAAGCTAACCCTTGCCCCAGGAGAAGGAGACAGACTGTGAAGGAGATAATACTTTGGACTTTATTCCTGACTATTCTCATGGTGATTATTTTGCTGAAACCAAGGCTGGTCCCCAGACCTCTAGAGAGCTAGTCAGACGGCCCACACATTACAAGTGATTAGTGACAATTTGATATGTTTACACAACTTATTTTTGTAACAGAAAAAAGGAAAATCATACTGATTCATAGAATTTACAGATAGTAGTAAATTTAACATATTCAATTCTGGGCATGTTGGGGAACACAACTGGGAACTTCTAGGATGGGAACTGCGAATTCCAATATTTCATTGGTTTAAAAAGTATGTCTATCATTCTGCAAATCTTTTTTCAGAAACATCTTTCAGTGGTCTCTTAAAGATTTCTGCTATGGATCACTGAAAAGGATGAAGGAACTTATTAAAAGGAGTAACATGTGGTGAGCTGAGAATCAACACTCACTTCTTAGTTGTCTGTAAAGGGCAATTTGACTTTTTAGTCTTATGGTATCTAAATTAAATCCTATATTTATTTTATTTCTACAAAGATATATTTAGGCTGATTCTGACACATCTACTATTAAATCTTGTTAAAATATTTATTCTCTAAATCTGTAGGTAATTTAGGCCTAAAGGGATATTTATGCTAATCTGGCTTTTCTTAAGGAAAGGACACTTAATCCTAAGAAATCAAAGTAATATTGTTAACTGATTTAGAGGCCTCATTTTTCATAGAATAAATTATATATGATAGAGAAAATATACTATCAATAAGGAGGATAAAGATAAAAGAGGAAATTTTAACTGGGATTTGAAGGAAGCCAGGTAAGCCAGACTGTTTTGTTAAGGAGAGAGAGAGTGTCATGCATGGGAAGAGGAAACTAGTGAAAATGTTCAATCAGGAGATGGAATATCTTGTTTCAGGAACAATAAAGAATCCATTATCATTGGATCACAAAGCATGTTGGAAGTAAGTAGATATAAAATGACTCAGAGTAAATGTTAATAGCAATTGTTTCTGTTTTGGCCAGACCAGAGGGTCTTCCTCTCCTAGATTAAGTAATATTTATATCTATGATCTGTCTGTATAATTTTTTTGACTAGGGTAAAGAAAGCTATTTTGTGCCTCATTGTTTTACATTTTAATAGTATTTTATTTTTCAAAATACATGAAAAGATAGTTTTCAACATTCACCTTTGCAAAACACCTTGTGTTTCAAATTTTCCTTCCTCTTCCCCCCAAGACAACAAGTAATCTGATGATATAAGTTAAATCTATGCAGTTCTTCTAAACATATTTCCATATTCATCATGCTGTGCACAAAAAATCAAATCAAAAGGGGAAAAAACACAAGAAAAAAAAGACAAAAAGCAAACAAACAATAACAACAAAAGGTGAAAATATGATGCTTTTTTTGCATTTAGTCTCCATAATTCTCTCTCTGAATGCAGAACTTTCCATCAGAGATCTATTGGAATTGCCTTGAATTCCCTCACTGTTGAAAACAGCCATGACTATCATAGTTGATCATCACGTAATCTTGTTGTTGCTGTGTACAGTGTTCTCCTGATTTTTTTTTACTTCACTCAGCATCAATTCATATGTCTTTACTGACTTTTCTGAAATCAACCTCCTCATCATTTCTTATAGAATAATAATATTCCATTAACTTCATTTTCATATTCAACCCTTTCCTAACTGATAGACATCTACTCAATTTCCAGTTCCTTACCACTACAAAAAAGGAGGCTACAAACATTTTTGGACATGTGGGTCCTTCTCCCTTTTTTTTTTTTTTTGATCTCATTGAGATACAGGCAGGCGCAGTAAAGACACTGCTGTATTAAAGGGTATGCACAGTTATATAGCCCTGTGGGCATATTTCCAAATTGCTCTTCAGAATGCTTGGAACAGTTCATAATCCACCAACAATGCACTAATGTTCCAGTTTTCCCACATCCTCAAAAATGTATCGTAATCTTTTTCTGTCTTCTTAGCCAATCTGAGAGGTATGAAGTGATATCTCAGAATTGTCTTTTTTTTTGTTTGTTTTGTTTTTTTTTTAATTTTTATTTAATAATTACTTTATATTGACACTCGTTTCTGTTCCAATTTTTTTTCCCTCCCTCCCTCCACCCCCTCCCCTAGATGGCAAGCAGTCCTTTATATGTTGGATATGTTGCAGTATATCCTAGATACAATATATGTTTGCAGAACCGAACAGTTCTCTTGTTGCGTAGGGAGAATTGGATTCAGAAGGTATAAATAATCCGGGAAGAAAAACAAAAATGCAGATAGTTTACATTCGTTTCCCAGTGTTCTTTCTTTGGGTGTAGCTGCTTTTGTCCGTCATTTATCAATTGAAACTCAGGTCTCTTTGTCAAAGAAATCCACTTCCATCAAAATATGTCCTCATACAATATCGTTGTTGAAGTGTATAATGATCTCCTGGTTCTGCTCATTTCACTTAGCATCAGTTCATGTAAGTCTCGCCAGTCCTCTCTGTATTCATCCTGCTGGTCATTTCTTACAGAACAATAATATTCCATAACATTCATATACCACAATTTACCCAGCCATTCTCCAATTGATGGGCATCCATTCATTTTCCAGTTTCTAGCCACTACAAACAGGGCTGCTACAAACATTTTGGCACATACAGGTCCCTTTCCCTTCTTTAGTATTTCTTTGGGATATAAGCCCAATAGAAACACTGCTGGATCAAAGGGTATGCACAATTTGATAATTTTTTGGGCATAATTCCAGATTGCTCTCCAGAATGGTTGGATTCGTTCACAACTCCACCAACAATGCATTAGTGTCCCAGTTTTCCCGCATCCCCTCCAACATTCATCATTATTTTTGCCTGTCATCTTAGCCAATCTGACAGGTGTGTAGTGGTATCTCAGAGTTGTCTTCATTTGCATTTCTCTGATCAATAATGATTTGGAACACTCTTTCATATGAGTGGTAATAGTTTCAATCTCATCCTCTGAAAATTGTCTGTTCATATCCTTTGACGATTTATCAATTGGAGAATGGCTTGATTTCTTATAAATTTGAGTCAGTTCTCTATATATTTTGGAAATGAGGCCTTTATCAGAACCTTTAACTGTGAAAATGTTTTCCCAGTTTGTTGCTTCCCTTCTAATCTTGTTTGCATTAGTTTTATTTGTACAAAGGCTTTTTAATTTGATGTAATCGAAATTTTCTATTCTGTGATCAGTAATGGTCTCTAGTTCATCTTTGGTCACAAATTTCTTTCTCCTCCACAAGTCTGAGAGATAAACTATTCTATGTTCCTCTAATTTATTTATAGTCTCGTTCTTTATGCCTAGGTCATAGACCCATTTTGATCTTATCTTGGTATATGGTGTTAAGTGTGGGTCCATGCCTAATTTCTGCCATACTAATTTCCAATTATCCCAGCAGTTTTTATCAAATAATGAATTCTTTTCCCAGAAGTTAGGGGCTTTGGGTTTGTCAAACACTAGATTGCTATAGTTGACTATTCTGTCTTGTGAGCCTAGCCTTTTCCACTGATCCACTAATCTATTTCTTAGCCAATACCAAATGGTTTTGGTGACTGCTGCTTTATAATATAATTTTAGATCAGGTACAGCTAGGCCACCTTCATTTGATTTTTTTTTCATTAATTCCCTTGAGATTCTCGACTTTTTATTGTTCCATATGAATTTTGTTGTTATTTTTTCTAGATCAATAAAATATTTTCTTGGAAGTCTGATTGGTATAGCACTAAATAAATAGATTAGTTTAGGGAGTATTGTCATCTTTATTATGTTCGCTCGGCCGATCCAAGAGCACTTAATATTTTTCCAATTATTTAAGTCTGACTTTATTTGTGTGGAGACTTTTTTATAATTTTGCTCATATAATTCCTGACTTTTCTTTGGTAGATAGATTCCCAAATATTTTATGGTATCAACAGTTATTCTGAATGGAATTTCTCTTTGTATCTCTTGCTGTTGGGTTTTGTTGGTGATGTATAAAATAGCTGAGGATTTATGGGGATTTATTTTGTAGCCAGCTACTTTGCTAAAATTATGAATTATTTCCAATAGCTTTTTGGTAGAATCTCTGGGGTTCTCTAGGTATACCATCATATCATCTGCAAAGAGTGATAGTTTGGTTTCCTCATTGCCTACTCTAATTCCTTTTATATCTTTCTCGACTCTTATTGCCGAGGCTAGTGTTTCTAATACGATATTAAATAATAATGGTGATAGTGGGCAACCTTGCTTCACTCCAGATCTTACTGGGAAAGGTTCCAGTTTTTCCCCATTGCATATGATGCTTACTGATGGTTTTAAATATATGCTCCTGACTATTTTAAGGAAAAGTCCATTTATTCCTATGCTCTCAAGTGTTTTTATTAGGAATGGATGTTGGATTTTATCAAATGCTTTTTCTGCATCTATTGAGATGATCATGTGGTTTTTGTTTGTTTGGTTATTGATATAGTCAATTATGCTAATAGTTTTCCTAATATTGAACCAGCCCTGTATTCCTGGTATAAATCCTTCTTGGTCATAGTGTATTATCCTGGTGACAATTTTCTGTAATCTTTTTGCTAATATTTTATTTAAGATTTTAGCATCAATATTCATTAGGGAGATTGGTCTATAATTTTCTTTCTCTGTTTTCAGCCTACCTGGTTTAGGTATCAGTACCATATCTGTGTCATAAAAGGAGTTTGGTAGGACTCCTTCAATCCCTATTTTTTCAAATAGTTTATATAACATTGGAGTTAATTGTTCTTTAAATGTTTGGTAGAATTCACATGTAAATCCATCTGGTCCTGGGGATTTTTTCTTAGGGAGTTGATTGATAGTTTGTTCTATTTCTTTTTCTGAGATGGGACTGTTTAGGATATTTACTTCTTCCTCTGTTAGTTTGGGCAAGCTGTATTTTTGGAGGTATTTTTCTATTTCATTTAAGTTGTCGAATTTATTGGCATAAAGTTGGGCAAAGTAACTCCTAATTATTGCTCTAATTTCCTCTTCGTTAGTGGCGAGTTCTCCCTTTTCATTTTTAAGACTAACAATTTGATTTTCCTCTTTCCTTTTTTTAATCAGATTTACTAAGGGTTTGTCTATTTTGTTGGTTTTTTCATAGAACCAACTCTTAGTTTTATTAATCAATTCAATAGTTTTTTTACTTTCAATTTTATTGATCTCACCTTTTACTTTTAGAATTTCAAGTTTAGTGTTTGACTGGGGTTTTTAATTTGTTCCTTTTCTAGCATTTTTAATTGCAAACCCAATTCATTGACCTTCTCTTTCTCTATTTTATACAAATAGGCCTCTAGAGATATGAAATTTCCCCTTATTACCGCTTTGGCTGCATCCCATACATTTTGGTATGATGTCTCATTATTATCGTTTTCTTGGGTGAAGTTATTAATTATGTCTATGATTTGCTGTTTCACCCAATCATTCTTTAGTATGAGATTATTTAGTTTCCAATTATTTTTGGTCTACTTCCCCCTGCTTTTTTGTTGAACGTAATTTTCATTGCATCGTGGTCTGAAAAGGATGCATTTACTATTTCTGGCTTACTACATTTGAGTTTGAGGTTTTTATGTCCTAATATATGGTCAATTTTTGTATAGGTTCCATGAACTGCTGAAAAGAAAGTGTATTCCTTTCTGTCTCCATTACATTTTCTCCAGAGATCTATCATATCTAACTTTTCTAGTATTCTATTTACCTCTTTGACTTCTTTCTTATTTATTTTGTGGTTTGATTTATCTAATTCTGAGAGTGCAAGGTTAAGATCTCCCACTATTATAGTTTTACTGTCTATTTCTTCTTGCAGCTCTCTTAGTTTCTCTTTTAAGAATTTAGATGCTACCCCACTTGGTGCATATATGTTTAATATAGATAGTGCTTCATTATCCATGCTACCCTTTAGCAAGATATAGTGTCCTTCCTTATCTCTTTTAATTAGGTCAATTTTTGCTTTAGCTTGATCTGAGATCAGGATGGCTACCCCTGCTTTTTTGACTTCACCTGAAGCATAGTAGATTTTGCTCCAACCTTTTACCTTTAACCTGCATGTATCTCCCCGCTTCAGGTGTGTTTCCTGTAAACAACATATTGTAGGATTCTGGCTTTTAATCCATTCTGCTAACCGCTTCCTCTTTATGGGGGAGTTTACCCCGTTCACGTTTATGGTTAGAATGACCAATTCTGTATTACTTGCCATCTTGTTAACCCCGGTTTATGCTTTCTTCCCTTCTTTCCCCTTTCCCCCCCTTCCAAGTATTAAGCTTGTGAGCACCCCTTGCTTCTCACAGCCCTCCCTTTTTAGTGTCCCTCCCCCCGCCTTAGAGTTCCTCCCCCTATCTTACCCCTTTCCCTCCCAGTTCCCGTATTCCCTTCCGCTTAGCTTATTCCTTCCCTTTCCACTTTTCCCTTCTCACTTTTCAATGAGATGGGAGAAGTTTCACCATAGATTGAATATGTCTTAAGATTTTTCACTTAAAGCCAATTCTGAAGGCAGTAAGATACCCACTATATTCATCCCCCTCCATTCTTTCTCTCAGATATAATAGGTTTCCTATGCCTCTTCATGAGATGTACTACCCCCACTTTACCCTTTTTCTGGTACAATGTCCTTTCCACATCAATTTCTAGAACAAGGTATACATGTATTCTTTATACATCTATATAGTCAAAATATAGTTCCCAAGATTAATCTTTACCTTTTTAGATTTCTCTTGAGTTCTATATTTGTAGATCAAACTTTTTGTTAAGTTCTGGTTTTTTCATCAGAAATAGATGAAATTCGCTTACTTCGTTGAATGTCCATCTTCTTCCCTGGAAAAAGATGCTCATTCTCACTGGGTAAGTTATTTTTGGTTGCATACCAAGTTCCTTAGCCTTTCGGAATATCATATTCCAGGCCCTTCGATCTTTTAATGTGGATGCTGCCAGATCCTGGGTGATCCTTATTGTGGCTCCTTGATACTTGAATTGGGTTTTTCTAGCCGCTTGCAATATTTTTTCTTTCATCTGAGAGTTCTGGCATTTGGCCACTATATTCCTTGGTGTTTTGATTTTAGGATCCCTTTCAGTGGGTGATCGATGAATCCTTTCAATGTTTATTTTTTCCTCTGTTCCTATGACTTCTGGGCAGTTCTCTTTGATAATTTCCTGGAAGACAGTGTCCAGGCTCTTTTTTTCATCATGTTTTTCTGGGAGTCCAATGATTCTCAGATTGTCTCTCCTGGATCTGTTTTCCAGGTCTGTTGTCTTCCCCAGAAGGTATTTCACATTTTTCTCCATTGTTTGATTTTTTTGGATTTGCTTGACTGATTCTTCTTGTCTCCTCGAGTCATTCAATTCCACTTGTTCAATTCTGATTTTCAGTGAAGTATTCTCTTCACTCACTTTTTTAAAATCTTTTTCTAATTGTCCAATTGAGTTCTTTTGTTTCTGTGGAATTTTTTTCCATTTTGCCAATTTTGTTTTTTAGAGAGCTGTTTTCTGTTTCCAGTTCACTAATCCTATTTTTTCAAGGATTTTACTTCTTTATCCACTCTCTCTTTAACTTTCTCCAGGCTCTTTTGCCAAGCCTCCCTCTCTTTTCCCAAGCCTCACTCTGCTTTCCCCATTTTTCTTCTAGCTCCCTTGTGAGAGCCTTTTTAATCACTTCTATGAGGTTCATCTGTGCTGAGGAACAGACGATCTCCTCCTTTGGGGATTCACCTGGGGACTGCCTGTTTTTAGTCTCCTCAGGATTTAGAGTCTGCTCTCTATCTGTATAGAAGCTGTCAAGGGTTAAAGTCCTCTTCAGCTTCTTGCTCATTCTGTCTATTAATCAGAGACAAACTACCAAAGAAAAACAGAAAAAACTGGAGTCTTTCTTTGGGGGGGGGGGGGGGCTGGGTGTGTTATCGAGCTTCCTCTACAGACTGCAGGGGGCAGCAGTGAGGCACTAGCAGGACTGTGCTGCGCCTGCGCTCTGAGATCCCAAAGCGTGCTGAGTCACTGAGGGGGGGGAAGGGGGGGGCGGCCAGGTCCTGAGAGACTCCAGCTGTTTGGGGTTGTATTCTTCAGCCCCGGTGTTTTTAGCTTCTCTGCTGGGCTGTTGACTTGCTGCCGGAGGAAAGTATCCAAACCTGTAGCGAAGCTCTCCCCGCAGAGACGGCTACGATCACTCTCCACCCCCTCTCCAGTCTACTCCTGTGCCCTCACTGCCGCTGCCCGCCGCCTGCGCCCGATCTAAAACCGCCCCAGCCCTCCAGTAAAGACAGACCTTTCTTGGCGGATCTCAAGGATGGCTTCTCTTGGTAACTATTTTTTTTCAGTCAAGCATTGATTCAGAGGCTTGTAATGAAATGGATAGTGAGAGAAAGCGTGGAGCTTATGCAGCTGTAAGCCTCCTCTCCGCCATCTTAACCCTCCAATAGCTTTTTAGTAGAATCTCTGGGGTTCTCTAGGTATACCATCATATCATCTGCAAAGAGTGATAGTTTGGTTTCCTCATTGCCTACTCTAATTCCTTTAATTTCTTTCTCGACTCTTATTGCCGAGGCTAGTGTTTCTAATACGATATTAAATAATAATGGTAATAGTGGGCAACCTTGTTTCACTCCAGATCTTACTGGGAAAGGTTCCAGTTTTTCCCCATTGCATATGATGCTTACTGATGGTTTTAAATATATGCTCCTGACTATTTTAAGGAAAAGTCCATTTATTCCTATGCTCTCAAGTGTTTTTATTAGGAATGGATGTTGGATTTTATCAAATGCTTTTTCTGCATCTATTGAGATGATCATATGGTTTTTGTTTGTTTGGTTATTGATATAGTCAATTATGCTAATAGTTTTCCTAATATTGAACCAGCCCTGTATTCCTGGTATAAATCCTACTTGGTCATAGTGTATTATCCTGGGGATGATTTTCTGTAATCTTTTTGCTAATATTTTATTTAAGATTTTAGCATCAATATTCATTAGGGAGATTGGTCTATAATTTTCTTTCTCTGTTTTCAGCCTACCTGGTTTAGGTATCAGTACCATGTCTGTGTCATAAAAGGAGTTTGGTAGGACTCCTTCAATCCCTATTTTTTCAAATAGTTTATATAACATTGGAATTAATTGTTCTTTAAATGTTTGGTAGAATTCACATGTAAATCCATCTGGTCCTGGGGATTTTTTCTTAGGGAGTTGATTGATAGTTTGTTCTATTTCTTTTTCTGAGATGGGACTGTTTAGGATATTTGCTTCTTCCTCTGTTAGTTTGGGCAAGCTATATTTTTGGAGGTATTTTTCTATTTCATTTAAGTTGTCGCATTTATTGGCATAAAGTTGGGCAAAGTAACTCCTAATTATTGCTCTAATTTCCTCTTCGTTAGTGGCGAGTTCTCCCTTTTCATTTTTAAGACTAACAATTTGATTTTCCTCTTTCCTTTTTTTAATCAGATTTACTAAGGGTTTGTCTATTTTGTTGGTTTTTTCATAGAACCAACTCTTAGTTTTATTAATCAATTCAATAGTTTTTTTACTTTCAATTTTATTGATCTCACCTTTTATTTTTAGAATTTCAAGTTTAGTGTTTGACTGGGGGTTTTTAATTTGTTCCTTTTCTAGCATTTTTAATTGCAAACCCAATTCATTGATCTTCTCTTTCTCTATTTTATACAAATAGGCCTCTAGAGATATGAAATTTCCCCTTATTACCGCTTTGGCTGTATCCCATACATTTTGGTATGATGTCTCATTATTATCGTTTTCTTGGGTGAAGTTATTAATTATGTCTATGATTTGCTGTTTCACCAATCATTCTTTAGTATGAGATTATTTAGTTTCCAATTATTTTTTGGTCTACTTCCCCCTGGTTTTTTGTTGAATGTAATTTTCATTGCATCGTGGTCTGAAAAGGATGCATTTACTATTTCTGCCTTACTGCATTTGAGTTTGAGGTTTTTATGTCCTAATATATGGTCACAGAATTGTCTTAATTGACATTTTTCTAATTAACGGTGATCTTGAGCACTTTTTCATTTGACTAGAAATGGCTTTAGTTTCTTCATTTGAAAATTGTCTTCCATACCCTTTAAACTATTTATTAATTGGGAATGCTATGTCTCACTTCTTACTTAACCTTAATCACTGAATGAACTTTGCTCAGTCAAACTTAGACCTGTTAAAATCCTCAGTTTAAAAAGTTCGAGGTCCTACTGCCTCCAGGGCTTCCTGATCTCTCTCTAGCTTTGGAACCCAGATGGCTCTGAAGGGCAAAGTGAAGCAGATGATCTGGCACAGACTCCCTCAGTTAAATCCAATTCACTTGCATGTAACGGCATCACCTCCTTAATGTCAGGTCCTCTTTGAGAACGAAGGATAAATAACATCTTTTGACCCCTTGGAGACATATACTTAGTAGTCATCTTGATGTTTATTATAGCATACAAATCAAATACTTCCAATTTCTGTCTTTCTTCTTTTCCTTCCTCCCCCTAAAAGGGACCAGATGAAGAACAATGTGGTATAATGAAATGAGCCATAGCTTTAGAATCAGAGAACTTGGGTTCATAGACTAGCTTTACTACTTATCATATATTATCATGTTATTAAATTACTTTTTTTCTAGGCCTCATTTTTCTCACCTGTAAACTAAAAGAGTTGGCTAAATCACAGAATAAAAGATAACTTCTAAAGGTCTTTTCACTTCCAAGCCACCCATTAAAAAAAAAAAATCAATGACCTTTAGGACAAACAGGGTGGAATTTAACTATCTTTATTTATTTTTCATTAATAAGTAATTTAAAACATCAGGTATGAAAATACTTCTTATTCAATCCAAAGAGGAAGAAACTTACCATTTGTCTTTTGTTGATATTCTTTCCAGATCAGAATTATAAGATACTTATAAAATTTTATTCTTTTAACTTTCCCTTTACCATCTAGCTCATTACTAATTATACAGCCTAGCCACTTAAAGGTATATATACAAGTAATGAAAAACTATTTAATTCAAACATATTTATTTTTGTAAATTTTTATCTCTATTCCCTCAATAGAGTAATAATAATGATGTTAATGATGATTTTGATGAAAAATGAAAAACAAACCTCATGACAAAGATGTTCAGCAGAACAAATTCTCACATTAGCTATGTCCAAAATGGATGTCTTAGTTTGCACTTTAGGTTCACTGCCTCTCTGACAGAAGATAGATGATATGATTAATTCTTTAGACTCATAATTTATTACTTCATGAATTAGAGTCTTTCAAATTTATGTTTTTCTATAATGATACTGATATTGTATAAATTGTTCTAGATTTGCTCACTTCACTTGCTATCAGTTCATAGGTCTCCCCAGTTTTCTTTAAAATGATCCATTTCTTCTTCTTTGACACAGAATTATTCCATCACATATATATACCACAGCTTATTTAGTCATTCCCCAATAAGTGGGTTTCCCCTTATTTTGCAGATTGGGGCAATGATACTTAGAGCTGTTTTGAATATTTTTATTCATATTAGTCCCTTCTAGCTTTTTTGCTCTCTTTGGATGTATCTGACCAACAGTGGTATAATTCAAAGGATATGTACAGTTCAGTTTAATTTTTTTGGCATGGTTCCTCATTGCTTTCTGACATGATGGAACAAATTCACAGTTCTACCAACGGTGTATAAACTGTGTCTGTTTCCTCTTTTGTCATGTTTATCTGATATATCTGAGTTAAAACCTCTTCCTTTAATTTCTCTAATTATTAGAAGTTTGGAGTATATTTTCACATGGTTGTTGATAACATGAATTTTGTTCTTTGAAAACTATATTTTGAGGAATACTTTTCAGTCTTATAAATTTGAATATTTAAATTACTTATGTATTTTGTGTAGGAGAATTATATCAGATGCCTAGTATATTGAAGATGATCCTTAAAAAACATAATTAGGGAGGTAATTTGATGTAAAAAGATTATATAACAAATTTCAAACAATAGTATTGTATTGTTTTATGAATATTTAAGATGCTGCTTTCTTCCTTGTCATGTATAACCAAATTCTAGCTATGAATCATATATCTTATATGTTTAAAACAGACATTTACAATTTAAAATAATTTCTGTTTATAGTATCAATTCCAAGGAATATCTTTTTAACATTGCATGGTCCATTATATGGCCTAATGAAAAACAAAATGAAGATGTCCAATCTGTATCAGTTTAGTGAAAAGCTGATAGAAGGAGTACATGAACAATTGGAGAGTTTGGGTACTAATGGAAATCAGGATCTCTACAATTTAGTAAGGTAAGTAAAGTATTTTAATTTCTAAATTTTCTATTAAAAATAGGTATTTAAATTTGATATTAAGAAAAACATTATGATTTTAAGAGATTGTATGTACATCTAACCTTTTTATATATTGTAACTTTTCCTATTATGATCTCAATATGTCATAAGTTAGCATAAGAAATTAAATGCAAATTTTTTGGAGGTTAGATGACATGGAAAGAGGTTAGAAATTCAGAAACATAAAATATATGTATAGTATTGTATAATGTCAATAAAATTTTTATAATAAGATTTTGTAAATACCCTTGTGTGTGTGCATATATGTATATGTGTATGTGTGAGTGTGTGTGTAAAACCATGCTTTGTATGCTTCTATTTACACTTCTTTCTCTGGAGGTAGATAGTAGTTTCCTTCATATATCCTCTGCAGTTGATTTGAGTATTTATAATATTCAGAATAACTTAATAATAATTATTTTTTGAACAGTGTTACTGTATCTAATGTGTTCATTTTACTCTTCATTATTTTGTGCAAGCCTTTGTTAAAATCAGCCAGTTCATCATTTCATTACAGCACATACTAATATTATACTAACTGGACCAATATCCCATAGGTAGTCCTTCTCAGAATCAGGATTTAAATTTATATCACATGACTTTAAACTCAAAGCTTTCCCCACTAATTTATCCTAAATATATTTCATTTTGCTGTTTCTCAGCTAGTAATTTCTTCTCTTTGAAAAAAATTGTATTTCTATCTTTCTTTGTATTTGGCATTGAGACCATTCTTATCATTCATTGAACTCAGAGTACATATTAGGTGATGAAATTTTATGCCAAGAACTCAAACTCCTAATATGTACCTTTGGCCTATTGCCTTCTACCTTTCTCATCACCTTCTCCTTTCCTCTCTCACCGAAGATTTATAGGCATCAACATAAAGCTAGGAATCCAACTGCCAGCTTTACAAAAATCAAGTCTTTTATTGAAAATAATGAAGTTATTTCAAAAGCTAAGCATGAAGAGTTTAAAGTTGTTTTTTTTTTTTAACTAATTTTGAGTTGGGATAAAAGGTTCAAATTTAATGACCTTTTTGACTCTTCAACTTTCCCCATTCTCACAAGCCAATAAGTTACCAAGTCCTGCCAATATTTTGGTTTGGGGTTTTTTGTCTTATCAATGTCTTGCAGCTATTCACTCATTTCTGCTTCCCCCACTATTGTTTAAGCCCCCATTAACTTAGGAGTGTGGTAAAAGGCATTATTCTTACCTTGGTAAATGGTAGATATACTTTCTCCTTTGATATAAGTAAGAGAGAAAGGAAAGAATAGATGGTTGATAGTAATGATACTGAGTTCTAAAGACTGAGAAGATTATATGGATGACTTAGAGTCTGAATCATCTGGTATAGTGTAGTAATGGGAAACTTGAAAAGAAAGAAGACCTTGGGATAGGAAACCAAAAATAAAGATTGTGGAGCAGAAATCAGGATAGAGAAAACAGTATAGTATGGAATGAGTTTGGGGTTTAGAATCAGATCCGTTCCTTTGCCTATGACATTTTCTTAGTTTCTATGTGATCCTGGGTAATTTACATAAGCCATCTTTCCTTTATTAAATGAAAAGATCAATGAAGTCATCTCTAAGATGCCTTCTACTTTCCATTTTTTATCCTTAGGCAGATATCATTCAATTATTTCAATCATATCTGACTTTTTATGTCTCCATTTGAGGTTTTCTTGGCAAAGATATTGGAGTGGTTTGCCATTTCTTTTTCTAGTTCATTTTACAAATGAGGAAACTGAGGCAAACTGGATTAAGTGATTTGCCCAGGATCACACAAGTAATGAGTATCTGAGGCCAGATTTGAACTCAGGAAGAGTCTTCCTGATGCCAGGCCAGGCACTCTATCCATTGTGTCTGCCCTAGAAATATGATAGATATAATTCTAGTGTGATACCCATTTTGGAGATTGGTGAGTGAAGAAGAAATGACTTAGGTACTTTCCCTAAGTGATGGAGAACACCTTTTTTCCTACTCTCCACCAGAAATCATAGCCAGATAACAGATTTTGTTGCTCAGTCATTTTTTAAACTCATGTCTGACTCTCCATTACTCCATTTTGGAATTTTCTTGGGAAAGATATGGAAGGATTTTGCCATTTCCTTCTTCTACTCATTTTACAGGTGAGAACTAGGGAGATGACTTGCACAGGGTCATACAATTACTATGTGTCATAGGGAGAATGTGAACTCAAGAAGATTAATTCTTCCTAACTCTAGGTTTGGCACCCTATCCACTCTACCTCCTAGCTACCAATAAAGTCCCTGAGTAACAAAATATTAAAGCAACTTGACGGTGCTTTTCTCCGAGAACTCCGTATAAATTGTTTAGGATTTACTATTATTATTTACTTAAAATGAAATGATTATAAAACACATTCCTTCACATAAAGGTGATTTTTTTTTGGTGTCTTGGTTTAGATTAGCGTTTTTGTTCCCTGATAGAACGCAAGCTTCTTGAGACCAGGAGCCATTTTGTATTTGTCTTTGTGTCTTCCAAAATAGCTAATGACAAGCATATACTGGTACTAAGAGAATAATAAATATTTAATAAGAAAATAAATGAAGAAATACTTGTTCATTCATTTGTTCATCCATTGTTTGTTTGTTAGACTACTGTTGGTCAGTGGTCCCTTCCAACTATACAACCTTGTACTTATGATCCTATGATTGATTTGATTATTTGTTTTCCTTAGGAATACCCTGTATCCTGTCACAGTGAATGCTGTTTTTGGCAAAGGCTTATATCCAACAACCCAGAAGAAAATTCAAGAATTCCATGAAAATTTTAAGATTTATGATGATGGTTTTCAATATGGGAGTCAGATTCCAGAATGTTTCTTAAGGTAGAAAATTATTTTATCTAATTCATTCATGGACATAATTCTGTTCACTTGGTCATACTAAGGAAAGGACGACTGCAGTGAAGAAAAACTTAGAGACCACATAATGTCATAGCAAGATTTTAAGTATATGAAGAACAAAGATATTTCTTTATGATTTTATAACTTTGAAGTGCAAAGAGGAAATATTTTCTTTTTTTTCTTATTTTGATGAGGAAGGTAGGAAAATGAAATGTTAATGTTTTGTTCCTTTTTTATACTTCTTCAGTTGTAGTTCATTATCAGTTTTAAAGATGAGAATGTCATTATGCCTTAATTGCAGAGACTGTTAAAAACAATGAGAAACAGACATTGTTGTCCTTACTCCTTTTTAAAAAATAAAGTGCTATATGGGGATGACAAACTATTTCTCATAGCTGGCTTAAGTTAATGGTTCATTTTTCACAATATAAAATGGATATAAAAGAAAATAATTTAATACTAATGTTTTGACAGTTTTTGAATTTGTAATTGTCAAGTTTTTCCCACCCCACCTGTTCCTCTCCCCCTAAAGAAAGTAAATACATGTTTTCTTCTTCATTAATATATACAATATTTTCTTCCATTTATCTAAACTTAGTAGTACTTGTTCCCTATATATTGATACTTGTTCTCACAAAGTTTGCCATATTTTCAAAGAATCACAGAACTTAAAAGTTGAAAAGCACTTTATCCATCATTAAGTTCTGTTGGAATCTTTACAGACTGCTAACTCATTAGAGTTGATAGATTATTGATCTGATCTTACAAGGAGATGTTTTAGGCCAGAACCTGAAACAAGGTATTAAGTAGAACTAATTGATACAATGCTTGTGTTCACACCTTTACTCACTGGAGTTCACAAGTATGGGAGATTCACAAAGCAAACTTTGTAACTTTGTGAATTCACACCTCCCTTAGGTGTGCCTCCAAAAGGAGGAGTCAACCTTTGGGAAATCATATATAAAGAGGCTCTTAGCTTCAGAATAATTAGTTACTTCAGCTTAGAGAGAGTTCAGCTGAATTAGATTGGAGAGGAGCATGCTGGGACATACACAGAGCACTCTGGGAGATTGAGAGCCAGAAGTCCTCTCTCAGAGGCAAGAAAGAGTCATTCCATTTTCCACTTGGCTGGCTGGTGGCTGAAGAAAGCAGAGGCAGAAGCAAAGAACAATCTGCAAGAGCTCTTGGAACCAAGAGGCTGAAGGACAAACCTTTGGATTTGGAGACATTTGGAGGGAGCTCTTGGAACCAAGCAGAGAGATAGGCCTCTAAGCTAACCGGTCTATATTGGAGGCAATAAAAGATCTGAACTTTTATCACCTGGCTGTGTTTTGAGGTGATTATTACTTTCAACTGCAACTAAAGCTGCCTCCAGAAAACCTCCCCAAGAAACCTAACCTTCTCCCAGAGAGAACCATTATATTATTATAAAGAAGAACAAAAACTCCACAAAGTTTAACTCCTATACACAAGATATCCCCAATATACTGTACTTGACAAATGATTAGCCACTTATATGTGGAACCTTTAAGACCTTTAAGAGAGGGAACTCATCACCTTTTGAAATAGCCCCTTTCTAGAGACCTCAGATTATTAGAATGTGTTTCTTAACATCAAGCCCTAATGGCAAATTCCACCTATTTCTTCTGGTTCCTCTTATATTCTCCCCTCACCAGATCTCATCTAGGTTATCTTATTTTTTCTGATCACATGAGTCAAGTAGTTTAGCTGGAAAATATCCAGAGTGGAGCAACCAGAATGGTAAAGAGTCTCAAATTCCAATAATTTGGAATTGGACATATTTAGCCCAGGGAAGAGACTACTCAGTAAGGAAATGATACCTCTGCCTTCAATAATTTGAAAGGCTGTCATGGAATTAGGCTGATTTCAAAAGAACAGAATCAGAAACAATGGGTCAGATTTGCAAAGAGGGTGATTTAGGCTTGCTAGAACATTTTGGGATCCTTCAGAGGATCACAGAATTTGAAAATTGGATAAAACTTCATTGGCCATTAATTTTACCCCTTATACCAAAGGCATCCCCAGTTTGCCTTGACCAATAAAAAGGTTATCTACTTTTTTTCTTTCTTTCTTTCTTTCTTTCTTTTTTTTTTTTTGGCTGAGGCAATTGGGGTTAAGTAACTTACCCAGGGTCACATAGCTAGGAAGTGTTAAATGTCTGAGACCAGAATTGTACTCAGGTCCTCCTGACTTCAGACCCGGTGCTCTATCCACTGTTCTACCTAGCTGCCCCAATTATCTAGTTTCTTGTTGGTGATTTTCACCTCTTTCTTCTTGGAAACTTTGCTTCTCTTAATGCAGTCCAAATTTTTATTTGCTTTTTTTCTTTTTCCACTGTCAACTCATTTTGGTAGCTTCCAAGCTACCAAAATATTCATGTCTTTCTCAGAACACTTTCTTTCTATCCATACTTCTATCCATATCATACTCATGATATAGATTTTTGTACCCAAAGCAAAACTTTATATTTATTTCTTTTTAAGTTCATCTGATTATGTTTTCCCCTGTTCTCTAAAACAGAAGTATCAAACAGTTAACCACGGGCTGAATGGGTTCCTCAAAATTCCTGAATGCGTCTCAAACTAGAATATGATATAATTGAAAAATGCCTAACCCAATAAGTAAAACTACAGAAAAACATAGATGAATAGCTAGGTGGCACAGTACATAGAATCCCTGAAAGTTAGAAAAACTTATCTTAAGTTCAAATCTGACCTCAGAGACTTACTAGCTGTGTGACCCTGGGTAAGCTATTTCATCCTGTTTGCCTCTTTTTCCTTATCTGTAAAATAATCTGGAGAAGGAAATGGAAAAATACTCCAGTGCCATTGCCAAGAAAATTCTAAATGAAGTCATGAAGAGTTTGATAGGACTGAAATGACTGAATAACAGGAAATTTGTAGATGGTAATTGAGTTTAACACAATTGCTTTAGAATAACAAAATATATTAAGATTCTTACTGTCACATGGTATGTTATCTTATTAGCTTTGTGTCATTTGCAAATTTGATGACTATATTATATAACAAATGATTCAATCCAAGTATTTGATAACAGTGCCAAACAGTGCAAGGCCAAGCACAGATCCCTGGAGGACTCTATTAGAAAATTCTTTTCACAGTGATATGGTATCATTAACAATGCTGTCCTTTGATTCTTCTCATCCCACCCACTCTGAATCCATCCAGTTGTATTATCACCTAATTCATATCTTTCATTTTTCCCTCTGAAGCATTTTAATCCAGGGAATCCTAGCTATCTTTCTTCTGAATCCTTTGGAATCTGCTTTCCCCAAATCTAAGGTATATTCACATTATTTCACAAAGTTATTTTCCTTATCACAAACTCCAGAATACAATGTCACTTTTCTGTAGGAAATCATTGACAAGGAATCAAGGGAATTTATAAAATTCAGCTTTATAGCAAAGATTGCAAAAAAAAAAATTAGGCTTTCCAAACAATTCCACTGTCATCACCATTTCTTCCCTGGTATTGAGAATCACTTCTGAAATGGAATCTCCCTTTATTGATTACTCCACCTTTTGAAGTATGAATTTTTATTAAGGCAAGTCAAGAAGTTATTAGCTCTTTAATGGTTCTGCTTTTGTAATGGTTCTGCTTTTGGATGAAAACTCTATCAGATTTCTAGATAATTGAAGTTCCACATGTTTGTCATATCATGCCTCTGCCATAGGCTTGTGGTGTTTTCTAAAATCCTTATCTATTTCATCTTTCTGTGATGATTTCTGGTATCCATTGACAAAAATAACATTTCTTCCTATTTTGTTCATTTAAATATTCTTTATTTTGCATTTCTGCTCTATTTCCTGAAATTTCTCATGTGTGTATACCTTATTAACATACCTATCCTTTTACCTATCCTGTTTCTTTTGAAAAAGTTAGACCCATCCATAACAATGGTCTAGTAATAGGTTTCATCTCACTACTTTCCATGATTCCTATGAGGTTTAAGGTAGACTCTTTCTCAAAAATTAATGAGTGGAATTGGATAAAGCACTTTATATGAATCTGTTTTCTTCATCAAAGATAATTTACAAAACATATTAAGGCAACATCATCATTTATCTAAAAGAGGAACTCACAGAAATAATTTTTGTAGCAATAAAACACCCTCTACTATGATCTATGATTACAGTGCTAGCTACATCAAAAAATACTTTTAAAATGAATTTTTAACTATTCTTATCCCTCATAGAAACTGGACAAAATCCAAAAAGTGGCTTCTAAATCTACTTGAACAAAGAATTTCTGATCTAGAGAGTGTTGAAAGTTCAGATGATCTGGTAAGTGTTTTTTAAGTCTTTGTTAAATATATATAAATATTTAGTTGAATTGAAATATGGAATTATTTTGGGTTTTTCAATATAACATATAACATTTATTGACTACTTCTGTAAATACATTGCATCATTTTAAGAACAATGAGATATAAGACATAATGACCATCAAGGTGGAATAAGGAACAATATTTACCAAAAGTAGGATGTAAGACAGAATGTGATCATTTGAAGGAGATGCTAAAGAAATTGCTTTAAGAAGTGTAGTTGTGAATCTCTTCCAGGTGATGAAATCAGCTAATGTTTCAAGGAAGAGGCTGACTGATCCTTGAGTTATGTTTTAAAGAGATGATTTTAAGAATTGTTGGGTAAGAATATTGGGCAGGAAAAGAAAGTCCACCAAGACAGAAGGAATAAAGTGAGGAAAGGTAAGAAAGTGTAAAGAAAAAAGAAGGGATAGATGAAGTAAAGAGGAAAAAAAATTCTATAAAAGTCAATTTATCACATCTATAAATAGATTTTTTCTTTTTCAAATAGAGGATAGCATCATGGTGTCGTGCAAATAACAGTAGACAGAGTAAAGCTGCCATGGTTCTAGGTTCTAATCATTAGTATTACTATGGAAAGTAATTTCAATTCTCTGGACTTCATTTTCCTCATATATAAAATGAAAAGATTGAGCCAGATGATCTTTAAGATCATTTCATGCCTTCTACTCTTTAAAGAAACCATCAAAAAGGAGTCAAAGGAATCTATAAAATTCAGTTTTATAACAAAGATTGCCAAAAATAGGCTTTGCAACCTACTGTTTCCTGCTATTCTATGGATAGCACCTTGGTGTAAAGAAAGAAAAATTTGCAGTGGAGCCTTAAGTATTCTTTCCACCCAGTAAAATTATTTAATTATTTTTATTCATGGTACCAGAAAGTTAAACAAGAAGGCAGATCATGTTAGCAACCTTGCTTATAAAGTTGGGAAATTTTCTGTTTTATATCCAGATGGGGATTAGCCTGGTTTTAGTTGAGAATTTTGTGCCAAAAACTGAAAGAGAAATTCATAAAAATGAGAATAATAGGCCAACATTCACAGTCAGGACAATCAGAGTTCTGTTTTCCAAGGTTATGGTTGAAATTTTCCAAATAGTAAATTATCTTAGAATAATGTGCTTTTTGTCCTGCTTTGCAAGACTTAGGGTATTACTAGATCACTTGAATTGAGAAAAAACAAACTAAATTTCAATTTGTCATAAAGAAATAGACAATTTTTTCACTTTTCACATTATTATAGCATAGTGTGTCTGACTTTTACAGGGAACTGCAAAAATTCCACTTTGTGTATTTCATGATTTGTTTCCATTCAAAATTCATTATTACTTCCTGTAGAACTCTGTGTTAATTGGTAAGGATACAGAGATAAAAAATAAGCTAGCACCTGCCTTCGAGGACTTTAGATTCTGCTGTGCTGTAGTTATCTCTGCAATTTGTTTTGTTTTATGTTTACCTGATAGTTTTGGCAGATAGGAAATAATCAAATAAAGGGTGTTCAGTAGATAGACTTAAAAGCTTAAGTGAGAGGATTGATGAAAACTAGATTTGATGAAATGGTGAATGGGCAAAAAGGGGAGAGGACTGCTCAGGAAAATGGCTGGTATTTGAATTCTGTAGTTTTTTTAAGGTGCCACTACATAACTATATCCAGCTCTGATACCAAAATATTGAACATGTGCCCAAAATATCTTAAGGTTGTATGTGGGATTATGGATAGAACCAAGGGAATAAAAATAGTAAGGAATGGTCTTAATTATTCATTTTTTTGTGGTTTTCCCACAGCTTCTTGAAACTTACATGAATGACAAATGCCAATAAACAGATTTTTTTAATGACGATTAGTCTCCAAATCAAGAAAAAACTGTCACAATAAGATATAAACATTCTAACTTGAATTCTGCTAATTTTCCTACTTAATTCTCTTAAATAGAAGTTCAATTTGGATCATCATAACATCTCACTTTTATATAATATTTTAAAATTTTCAGAATGACATACATTATTTACTTCAGTCCGAGTATGATTTGAGATCTTGTGTTTCTTTTTTATATCTTTTTATTTTTCAAAATACATTCAAAGATAGTTTTCAACATTAGTGGCGAGTTCGCCCTTTTCATTTTAAAACTAACAATTTGATTTTCCTCTTTCTTTTTTTAATCAAATTTACTAAGGGTTTATCTATTTTGTTGTTTTTTTCATAAAACCAACTCTTAGTTTTATTTATTAATTCAATAGTTTTTTTCAATATTATTAATTTTTCCTTTTAATTTTAGAATTTCAAGTTTACTATTTGATTGGGGGTTTTTAATTTGGTATTTTTCTAGCTTTTTAAGTTGCAAGCCCAATTCATTGATCTTCTCTTTCTCTATTTTATTCAATAAGTCTCTAGAGATATAAAATTTCCTCTTATTACCACTTTAGCTGCTTTCCACAAATTTTGGTATGATGTCTCATCGTTGTCATTTTCTTGAGTGAAATTATTAATTGTGTCCATAATTTGCTGTTTCATCCAATCATTCTTTAAGATGAGATTATTTAGTTTCCAATTACTTTTTGGTCTGTTTACCCCTAGCTTTTTGTTGAATGTAGTTTTTGTTGCATCATGATCTGAAAAGAATGCATTTACTATTTCTGCCTTCCTGCATTTAATTTTGAAGTCTTTATGTCCTAATATATGGTCAATTTTTTGTATAGGTTCCATGAACTGCTGAGAAGAAAGTGTACCCCTTTCTGTCTCCATTCAGTTTTCTCCAAAGATTTATGGTATCTAACGAATGCAAGGTTGAGATCTCCCACTATTATAATTTTGCTGTCTATTTCTTCTTGCAGCTCTCTTAATTTCTTTTTTAAGATTTTAGATACTACACCACTTGGTGCATATATGTTTAATATTGATATTGCTTCATTATCTATGTTACCCTTTAGCAAGATATAGTGCCCTTCCTTATCTCTTTTAATTAGACCAGTTTTTGTTTTTGCTTGATCTGAGATCTGCTTTTTTGACTTCACCTGAAGCATAACAGATTCTTTTACCTTTACTTTGTGTGTATCACCATGCTTCGAGTATATTTCCTGTAAACAACATATTGTAGAATTCTGGCTTTTAATCCAGTCTGCTATCGGCTTTTACTTTATGGGGGAGTTTACTCCCTTCATATTTATAGTTAAAATGAATAATTCTTCATTTCTTGCCATCTTGTTAACCCCTGCTTATGCTTTTCTCCTTTCCTTCCCCTTTTTCCCCCTTTCCCAGTATTAAACTTGTGAGCACCACTTGCTTCTCACAGCCCTTCCTTTTTAGGATCCCTCTGCTCACCTTAGAATTCCTCCCTCTTTCTTACCCCTTTTCCTCACAATTTATGTATTCCCTTCCACTTTTTCACTTCCCTTTTCACTTTTCCTCTCCCACTTTTCAATGAGATGGGAGAAATTTCTCTGTAAATCTAATATGGCTAATATTTTTCTCTTTAAGGCAATTCTGATGAGTGTAAGATACACCCTGTGTTTATCCCTCTCCTTTCTTTCCCTCAAATATAATAGTTTTTCTTTGCCTCTTCATGAGATATAGTACCCCCACTTTACCCTTTTTTCTAGTACAATTTCTTTTCTACCTCTAGTTTCTTTTTTATATTATTACTGTAAAACCAAATTATACATGTGTTCTTTATGTATATTCATAACAGAAATATAGTTCCTAAGATTTCTTTTTACCTTTTTATGTTTCTTTTGAGTTTTATATTTGGAGATCAAACTTTTTGTTGTGTTCCGGTTTTTTCATCAGAAATTGATGAAATTCACCTATTTCATTGAATGTCCATCTTCTTCCCTGGAAAAAATGCTCATTTTGTCTGCATAAGTTATTCTTAGCTGCATACCAAGTTCCTTAGCCCTTCGGAATATCAGATTCCAGGCCCTTTGATCTTTTAATGTGGATGCTGCTAGATCTTGAGTAATCCTTGTTGTGGCTCCTCTATATTTGAATTATTTTTTCCCTAGATTCTTATAGTATTTTTAACTTGGTCTGATAGTTCTGGAATTTAGCCACAATATTTCTTAAAGTTTTGATTTTGGGGTCTCTTTCAGTTGATGATCGATGAATTCTTTCAATGTCTATTTTACCCTCTGTTTCTATACCATCTGGGCAGTTCTCTTTGATGATTTCCTGGTCTAGTGTCTAGGCTCTTTTTTTTCATCATAATTTTCAGGAAGCCCAATAATTCTCAAATTATCTCTCCTAGGTCTATTTTCCAGGTCTGTTGTTTTCCCAATTAAGTATTTAACATTTTTCTCCATTGTTTCATTTTCTTTTTGTTTTGCTTGACTGATTCTTGGTGTCTCCTCAAGTCATTCATATCCATTTATTCAATTCTGATTTTTAATGAATTATTTTCTTCACTTACTTTTTTATTTCTTTTTGTAATTGTCCAAATGAATTTTTAAGTGCATTGTTTTGTTCTATGGAATTTTTTTTCCATTTCACCAATTTTATTTTTTATTTTTTCCAATTCACTAATTCTGTTTTTCAGGGATTCGATTTCTTTGTCCACTTTATTTTTAAATGAGTGGGATGGCTTACCCAGACCCGCTTGCCCAGCTTCCCTTTCCTTTCCCCATTTTTTTCTAGCTCTCTTGTAAGAGCCTTTTTTAATTTCTTCTATGAAAGTCTTGTGTGTTGGGGATCAGAACATATCCTCCTTTGGGGATTCATCTGGAGGCAATCTGTTTTTAGTATCCTTGGGGTTTGAAGTCTGCTCTCTATCCATATAAAAACTATCTATAGTTAGAGTTTGCTTTAATTTTTTGCTCTTTTTGACAAAAAAGAATCAAAGAAAAAAATAAACAAACAAAAAAAGTAAATATGGTCTGCTTTTTGGGCAGTATGGTATTACCAAGCTTCCCCTACAGATTGCAGGAAGTAGCAATGAAGTAGCAGGACAGCAATGGCTGTGCTGCCTGCATAGCAGCCACTCTCTGAGACTCTGAGAGCATGCTGAGTACCAGTCCTAGTGCTGGGTGGGTGGAGTCAGGTCTCAAGAAACCCCAGTGTTTCAGTATTGAAGTCTTTACCCCCTGTGCTTATAGCTTCTCTGCTGATCTACTGGCTTGCTGCCAGGGAAAAGAAGCTCACACTGGATAAAGTTTTCCCCACAAATTTTCCAAGGGCTGCAACTATACCCCCTCCCTCCAGTCTTCTCAGTGTGGGCTACCTTCTGTGCTCTTGCTGCCTGCCTGCAGTCTATGCCTGGTCTAACTATCCCCACCCAAGAGCAAAAACATTTCTGGCAAATTTTGAGGATATCTTCTGTTGGTAATGTATTCGTGGACTTTTTCAGTCAAGCACTAATTCTGAGGCCTTGTCATGAAAAAAAGTATTCTGAGGTCAAGAAAGAGTTCATAAATTTGTGTGTCCTCTCCACCATCTTGGCTGGAAGTTTGGTTGAAATATGTTTTTTTTTAAAAAATACACCTTCACTCAGAAAATGATTGGAAGAGAGAAGAATAGCCTAAAGCCTTTCCAGATAACTGTCAATAATCTTCTTTGATACTATATTAAAACTCCACAAGTGATAGTTTCTTAAAGATTAGTTGCTAGGCATTGACTCCCTTCTAACACCCTATACTAAGATAAGGTCAAAATGGGTTCATGATTTAGACATAGTAATATTATAAGTAAATTACCTCTCAAATCTGTGGAGAAGAAAGGAATTTGTGGCAAAAAAAGACCTAGAGTTCCTTTTTGAAAAACAAAATAAATAATTTTGGTTATATTAAGTTAAGAAGTTTTTGTATAAAAATTAGTTGCAATGTGGACTCTCAAGCCACATCAATGATTTTTTTCATTTTTCACTTCCATAAAATCTATGAATCAATCTTGTATTCCAAATGGGTCTGATTTTATGCCTGATTTTATAACATCATTGGTAATTTGGAAAATATTTGTTCACTGAATCATGTGGATCTTCCAAATGTTGACATATTTCATTAAGCAGTATAAAAGATTTCATTTGTTAGTGTGAGTTTGTTTCATTGTTAAATCAAGGGAAAAATAGTATTGGGAAGCTGTCAGGCTCACAGTGGTGTACATAAGTTTTCTAAAATTCTAATTTTCACTTGAAAGTTCAGATTTTATTATTGGAAACAAATGCTGTCATTTGTTTTCCTTTATATGACAAGCTTACTTTGTTCATTTTAGAAAAAAAATGAATACCTGTCTGCCAAATACCTGTCTGAATTATCATCCTTTTCCTCTGTTATTCTTTCAGATAAAAATGGTATTCCATGAAGAAACTGGTCAGTTCCTCTTGTAACTCAGTCCCTCAAGTTCTTTTTCTTGGGATAGCCATAGGCAACTGTGATTCTATGGTACACAGAGTGCTGGATTTGGAGTCAGGAAAACTCATGATCTTCCTGAGTTCAAATCTGATCTCAGATACCTACTATTTGTGTAACAAATCACTTTAACCCTGTTTGCCTCAGTTTCTTCATCTGTAAAATATAAGGAAATAGCAAACTATTCCAGAGTCCTTGATGAAAGGGTTTTGAGAAACTCCCTATCAATTGATAGAGAGTAAGTTTTGTGGTTGTGTGTTCAACAATTTGTTATATATCTTTTTTCAGCTACAAAGAAAACTTTTGGGTGTTCATGTACCATACTTTGAGAAGGACTGCTTTAAGTCATGATGCTATTCCACTTAAAAGCTCACATTGTTTTTGTGCAAATCAATAACATAATCATCAGTGAACATATTCAAATGTACAAATTAAATTTAAAAATTAAATGAAAGCTCTTTGGATTTGGAGGCAGGTCAAATATGGGTTGTCCTACCTCTGTGATTTTCAGTAAGTTTTATACTGTAATCTCTAAATTGAACTGATTTGATTAGATGATCTGTATTGTCCATTCCAATTCTTATTCTATGATTCTACACAAGATTATAAAATTTCATTACTTGTAATTTATTTTAAAATGTAAGTACCTATTTATTTTAACAAAATAGTAACACAGTGATCCTGTCTTAATATCTTTTTTCCTGATTTTTTCCCTTCTATTCATTTTTCCCAGACTTTATTAGTCTGTTACATAGTTATAGTCAGTGTACATATTGTTTTGTTCCTGGTTCATTGATGTCATTTCATATTTCTTTATTTCCATCATATTTCCATTTCTTATGACACAGTAATAATTCATTATATTAATAAATCACAATTATTTAGCTATTTCTCGAAAGCTAAGTTACACATCAGCTGGTTTCAGGGTCTTTTCTGTGGTTATGATGATGAATCATGTTACTAGGAATTTTTCTGTATAAATAAGCTCGTTTTTTCTTGTTAGTTACATGCATAGGGTATTGTCATATATCTGACTGGGATAATTGAATTTAAAGACCTGAATAGTTTTGTAAATAATTCCCATTTTCAGTAATAACTTGTTGTGAAAAAAAGTACAGATCCAGGAGATAACAGGGTTGAACTCTATCTCTAACATTTACTGACTGTAATAATAGCTGTCTTTTCTTCAAAGGCTACCTTCCATCTTCTCTGACTTGTATGTACCAATGTATGTATGCATTTTCTCCTCGCATTAGAATATAAGATCTTTTTGCTTTTTATTTTTATGCTTACCTTTTAATACAGCATCTATCACATAGTAGCATTCATAAGTGCATATTGATTAAACAAGTCATATCCTCTCTTTATCTTGGATTAATACACCCTACCTGTCTGATACTGTTGTTGTATTTTATGCAAAATACTTTGGAAACTAAAAGTATGACACAAGTATAAACTATTACAGTTATCATTGGTAATAATAAGATATTTGAAACCAAATGCTTTCTTATAGAGAGTGCTTGGATTTCTCAATCTCTATTATGAAGAGCTCTAGTTCTCAATCATTGGAAGGATACTTTTCAGACCTAGGAAGAGGACACTCACTTTTTGCTCTTAGGATCTACCTCAGCAGCCTTGGCCTGCTTTGTCTTAGAAAGAAACTTTCTGATGAGCAGGCAGCATGTAGGGCCCAGCACAGCTTTTAGCATATTGTTGGAAATAGAGTCACTGGTGTAACCTCCAAGTAGAGAACCTGGCATATTGATAGGGAGTGGATTTTGTAATTGTGTGTTCAACAATTTGTTATTTGTGTTTCTCCAGCTACAAGAAAAGAACTGAACTAATCATGCTTAGCTATAGTTCATAAAATCTTTTGTTGTGTGTTTTGAATATTCAGGGAAACATACAGTTTATCAGTTCACAACAATCTTTGATAACTGAAGGTTTTATCTGTTTGTTTTGAACAGACAATGATACAGATAATTTACAAAACTGTAAGGCAAGAAACGACAGAACTTATGCCTCCCAAATATGCTGTATTAATGCTTTGGGCTTCTTTGTCTAACTCTGTTCCTGTAAGTATATATACTTGTATTATTTTTTTAAAGAATAATTAATTGTTGAATGGATGAATGAACATTTGTTATTAAAGTAAAAGAAATGCTTCTCCTATGCCTCTCCCCTTTGACTTTTTACCATTATCATGGTTTACTTTTATTCTTATCAACATTTTTGGTTTATGGCAAAGGCGTCAACAATGAAACAGTCCTTTGGTTCTATAAGTAATAGCAAAGTATAGGAAAAGAGGGCCATGAGAATAGGGACTGGTATGAAAAGGAAGACAAAGTATTCTCCTGTGTTTGATGTGTAAATGATACTTCCAAAATGCAAAGAATTAATGCTTCTTACCAGAGAAATAATAATATCAACATTTACATTTAAATGTCACTTACTATGTATCAGACACTATGCTATGTGCTTTATAAGTATTATCTCATTTGATCTTTAAAATGATCCTAAAAGGATACGATTATTATCCCCATTTTATAAAGGAGGAAACTGAGGCAAGCAGAGGTTAAATGATTTGCTCAGTAAGCTAGTAAGTATCGAGGCTAGATTCGAACTGATTCCAGGATCAACACTCTATCCATTGCACTATTTAGCCAAAAAAAGAAGTACCTTGACCAGGTCAGTATACAAAGAATAGAGTGCCAGAGAGTAGTTAGGAAGCCATTTTGGGAGGATTTCAGCAAAAAGTGATCAATAAAATAAAGCAAGGCATCATAAAACTGAAGAGGAATTTAGAGATCACCTGGTTTCTAATTGCTATTCAGTTATATCTGACTCTTCATGACTCCCATGGACTACAGCATACCAGGTTCTCCTCCATTATTTCTCGATCTGTTGAAGCTCATGTTTGTTATTTCCATGACACTTTCTATCAATCTCATCATCTGTCATCCCCTTTTTCTTTTTGCCATCAATATTTCCAAATATCAAGGCCTTTCCCAAACACTCTAATCTTCTCATGTAGCCAAAGTATTTAAGTTTAAGCTTCAGTATTTGACATTTCACTGAATAGCCTAAACCACCTAGCTTAGCCCTCTCATTTATAGATGAGAGGTGCCCAGAGTGAGAGGATCGCAGAAATGGAGAATTGGAAGAGACCCAAGCAGCTCCCTACTCTAATCCATATACATAAGAAAATCTTAATAAAACTTAACTAGCCACTGATTGATGACCTCTAAGAAGAGGGAACCTACTAGTTCTTGAGGCAGCCCCTTCCACTTTTCTGGAATTCAGTTGTTAAGAAATATTTCCTGACATCAAACCCAGATTGGAATTGTGAACTGATACAAACATTTTGAGAGCAATCTGGAATTATGCATAAACAATTATTGATCTAGCTAAGTTTACTTTCAAAGATGATTAGGGGAAGAGGAAAAAGAAGCTATGTGTTCCAAAATATTTAAAACAGCTCTTGTTATTGTGACAAAGAACTGGAAATTGCAGGGATGTTCATCAATTGGGAAATGGCTGAATAAGTTTCAGTATATGATTGAGATGGAATGTTATTGTGCTATAAAAAATGTTGCGTTCAATGATCTTAGAAAAATATGGAAAGACTTGCATGAAATAATGAAGAGCAAAATGAGAAGAACCAAGAGAAAGAACACTGTATATAGTATCAGTAATATTGTTTTAAGAATGACTTTATGGGAAGAAGCCATTTTGACATTAAAAACATGCAAATTAAGTATAAAGGACACATGGAAAAAGATGCTATCTCCATCCAGAAAAAAACCTGATAAATATAATTATGCACAGAATAATTTTACATATAACATATGTTTCTATCTAAAGGTAGCCATCTCTAGGGTGGAGATGGAATGGGGGGGGAAGAAAAAAGGATAGAAAGAAAATAAATTTATATGATAACCTTATTATAGATTTAAAAAGAATAACAGATTTGCAGTTTCATCAGCAATTACCTTTTTTATTATACTATGTTATGGAAATGGATGTTTTATTCCATAAACCAAAAATAAAATAAATAATTGTGAAGAAAAAATTAACCCAAACCAAATTGGTCTCTTTGAAACTTGCACCTATTGGTTCTATCTTCTGGCATCAAAAAAAACTAGTCTGATCTTTCCTCACTATGACAACCTATCCAATAATTGAAGACAGCTATTAAGTTCCAAGTCTTTCTTTCTCCACACTGAAACATGTCAACCAATCTTCATATGACATGGATTCAAGGCTCTTCACCAAACAAAGTTTCCTCTAGATGCTCCTGTTTACCAGTGCTATTCTTATATTTATGATGCCAAGAACTGGAAAAAATGCTGTTAGTTGAAGTCTCTTGAGGAATTACTATTTGCCCTTCATTCTCTCTCTTTTCCAAAAATTCTTTTTAATTAATTTATTTACAATTTAAATACAAAATAGAAAAAAATTGCCATTTGCACAGAACATGAGAGGATTCAAAATATGAAATAATAAATTTTCATTTCAAAAAAAGTGTATATAGTAAATACTACATAATGTATTCAGAGATGTCCATCTTTTCTTTATTTCCTTGTAGGTTTTCTTTTGTTTTCTACTATGTTCTTTTTTTTCTCCTTTCTTTCCCCTCTCTCCCCCAGGCAGGATATAGATATATTTGTGTATGTATATGCCTGCATGTGTATATGTATGTGTACATATACGTGTACATATACACATGTATGTATGTGTGCATATATGTGCACACTGACACCTACATATATTCATACATACGAATGTATATATATAGATATCTATAATGAACATAGATATTTATGTACATCTATATAAGGTTATACTATGCTAGTTTGTCCCCTGCTTCTCTGAGTTAACATTTCCCTTCTTAGGCTCAAGTCTTTACATATTTTTCTAAATCCACCAACTCCCGTCATTTCCTGTGCCACAGCAATATTCCAACCATATACTATCCAGTTTTATATTATTTAAAACATTGATTAATATGGCTAACACAGTGTATTTCCTCTATTTTTCTCTTTTGATTGAATCTATTTTAATTTTATCTGAGATCAATGATTGCTACCCCTGCTTTTTTCTAATAAATTCTACTCCTGATCATTATTATTATATTTGTGTGTATTTCTCATTTCCTGTCCCTCCTGACTGCTCTCCTTTACTTCTATTTTGCTATCTTGCCTTACAATTCCTTAAACTACCTACACATATACCTGCAAGGATCCTCTCCTCTCTCCTTTTCCTCCCACCTTTTCCCTCCCTCTTTATCCCATTTCTGTTTATCTACACACTTTATCTCATTCTCATACATCTACATACCTTTCTATACTCCCCTTACATTATTCCCTCCCCCTTATTTCTTAATAAATTTAGAAGACTTTTATACCCCTCTGTATCTCTATATCTATCTATCATCTATCATTCCCTTTTTAACCCATAACCTGATCTAAGTAGGATTTCAGTACTACCACTCCTCCCCCCATCTATTGCCTCTTTGTCAGTTCTTGTTATCATGCTTCATTAATATAACCTAATTAGTGTTTTTACCTTTTCCTACAGTTTTGCTTTTTAGAATCACATCATAGTGAGCTCTACCCCAATATTTCTTTTGATCTACTCACTTATTAATGGCAGTTTTAGACATATGTTTTACATTTCCATGTAAGAAGCATAAACAGTTTATCCTTACTGAGTTCCCTTGAAATTAATTTTTGGTGTTTGCCTGATATTTCTCTTGGATTTTCTTTGCCAAATTTTCTACTGAGTTCAGGTCTTTTTGCAAGAAGATTCTGAAAGTCTAGCAATTCATTGTATGTCCATTTTTTTTTATTCAGGATTATGATTTTTGTGAGTATGCTATTTTTGACCATAATTCTACTTCTTTTGCTCTTGATATATAGTGTTTCAAGATTTGTGGTCTTTTAATGTAGCCACTCTTGAGTCTTATGTGATTCTAATTGTGACTCCTTCATATTTGTTTTTTTATGTCCCTAATGATATTTTCTCCTTGATCTGGAGGTTTCAGAATTCAGCTATGATATTCCTATAGGATTTCCTTATAGGATCTCTTTTAGGTGGTGGTCAGTGCATTTTTTTTCTATTTCTACTTTCCCCTCTAGTTCTAATACTTTGGGATAATTCTTTTTAAAATTTCTTACATTATATCAAGATTCTTTTGTTGGTAATAACTTTCAGGCGCTCCAATTATTCTTATGTTTCTTTTCTTGACCTGTTTTCCAGATCTATTATTTTTCTTATGAGATGTCTCTCATTCTTCTATTTTTTTCTTTCTTTATGTTTTGTTTTATTATTTCTAGGTCTCATAACTTCTCTAGTTTCCCCTTGCCCAATTCTAGTTTTCAGGGAATCATTTTCTTTCTTAAAGTTTCTGGATTTGATGCCTTGACTTGTAAGTGAATTGAATTTAAGTGAGTCAGAACTTTGCAAAATCATTAACTTTACTCTCTCTTCCAGAATCAAAGAATAGAGAGATTAATGCTTTTCCTTTCCTAGAAACTTAATATAGGTCCAGATTGTTTTAGTTTTTTGGAATGTCAATTCATCTTAAGCTAATAGTCCACCAAGACCCCCAGATCATTTTTTCACAACAACTGATAAAAACATGTCTTCCAACACTGTTTTTATACTTGTGAAGTTTATTTTTTCTCCAGAATTAAAACTTTATATTTATTCCTTTTGAATGTCATGTTATGAAATTTGACCCAATGTTCTAGTACTAAGGGTTGTTAACTAGGAGCCCATAGATTTCCAAAGGGTCTATGGATAAATTTCAGGATATCTATGAATTTGGATAGCAAAACAAAACAAAACAAATAACATCCCCAAGAGTTTCATTAATGTCTAACTGAAACTTACAATTTAATATTATTCTATTACATTCATATATCATAATTTATTTAGTCTTTTCCTTATTGATATGCTCCTTAATTTTCAGTTCTTTGTTACATAAAGAGAGCTGATTTAAATATTTTTGTACACATATGTCCTTTCCTTCTGACTGTGATCTCTTTAGCTGTAATAGTAAGACTACTGGCTTAAGGGTATAAACGGTTTAGGGACTTTTTGAAAATAGATCCATATTATCTTCAAAACAAGCTGGGGTAGTTCAAAGCTATGCCATTAGTTTTCCTGTAGCTCCTTTACCACTTTCCATTTTCCTTTTTTTCACTTTGGCAAGTCTGATGGATGTAAAGTAGAAGCTCAGTTGTTTCAATTTTCATTTCTCCAATTATTAGTTATTTGGAATATTTTTTACATTATTAATAGCTTGATTTCTTCCTTTGTGAACTACCTATTCATATCGTTGGTCCATTTTTAATGTTCACGTGGACTGTTTGTACCCTAACTATGGTTCAACCTTCTGAGTTTATATTGACCTGGTCAGCTACACTTGTATACACTAGACCTTAGCCCCCAACATAGTAATGTCATTTTGACATTATTTTGACTCTCTTTGAACAGTAACAAAAGGACAATAACCAATTTTTACCCTTTAACTAAGGGGAATTTTTCTTTAACAATAACAATAGCAACCATCATTTATTTAAGATTTGCTAAGGATTTTGCAATATAGTGTCCTATTTGACCCTTACAATAACCTTGAGAAGGATCTTCTTGATAAGAAGATACTGTTACTATATCCATTTTTGAGATGAGGAAACAGAGACTAATAGGTGCTAAGTAACTTGGCCAGCAATGTATATGTCTGAAATAGGCTTTGAACTTAGATATTCCTGTTTCTAAGTTAAATCCTCAATTTTCTCTTCCACCTAATTGCCTCAAGTCTTTCAGTCTCCATGGGTCTTAAGTTTCCTCACTTAAGAAATAAACAGTGATCTCTAAATCTTCTATCTACTCTATACTTTTTTTTTCTAATCTACATAATGCATATAAAAGAAAACCTGTAATTATATTTTTATCAGTTGACTTAATTATCTATAAAATCATCTCTTTTTTCTGTCACTTTGTATAAAAATATTCAGATATGATTTCTGCAAAATCCTTCCATGTGTCTCTTTAGAAATGAACATAGTAATAATAGTAGTTCTTCCTCTTGACCACAGAGGGGAGTACTGGACTCAATTTAAATTGTATATTTCAGTCTCATAAAGGAAAAAAAAAAAAACTCACAATATCTTCATTTGAACCTTTTCCAGAATAATCTCAGAGAAATGAAGACCATTTCTTTTTTATTTCAGAACACTATTTTTTATAGCTAATAAAATTTTTCAGACGATTTTGTTTGTTTTTTATTTGTGTGTTGTATTTTTTTTTTTAACATATAGCAAAAGGATCACAGGAGTTAATAGTCAGAAAGTCTGGATTTGAATTTTGATCTCTGAAAACACTTAGACTAGATAGTTGCAGGCATAACATAAACTTGTAGAATTACAGTTCTTAAATCTTAGAGGACATGGAATCTTGATAACATTCTTGTAAAGTAATCATCCAGTCTCTATGTGAAGACTTCCCAGTGAATGGAACTCACTAACTTCTGAGAAACTTCTGGATACTTCTTAAGTATACAGAATACTTAAGATATATTTCCTATAGAACCATTTTTCCATTTAATAATATTTTTTCCCAAAACACATAAAGATACCTTTTTAAATTCTTTTTTGTAAGATTTTGAGTTCAAATTTTTTTTTCTCTATCCCCTATCCAAGACAGCAAGGAATCTGACTTAGGTTATATATATATATATATATACACACACATACATACACACACACACACACACATCATGGTAAACATATTTCTACATTAGTCATTTTGTCAAATAAGAATCATAGCAGAAGGGAAAAGTCATGAGAAAGAAAAAAAATAGTGAAAATTATTTTCTGGATGTGAGTAGCATTTTCCATCACAAGTCTTTTGGAATTGTATGGAACCAAATTGTGTAGCCCGTCTGTATTATCTATACAGTAGTCATTCTATCCTGTATGGCTAAGGAAAACAAGCTTTCATGTAACCCTTTAAATACCTGAATACAACAATTCTGCCTTTCACCCCAAAGCTTTTTTTCTCAAAGTAAGCACTCTTGCTATTTTAGCCAGTTTTTGATTTTCATACTTTAGTGTCTCCTCATCACTTTGCTTCTGGATATAATTCTCCTTGTCAATATCCTTCCTAAAACATGGTACCTAAAACTGAATGCATGTCACAATGTAAACTCAGTGAGACTATATCTCCCCTATTTTGGATGTGGGGAGGTTAAGGATTAGGGATAGGGATAGTCCGAACTTGTTATTTTGTTGGTACAAGGAACTCCGGAATGAGAAAATTCTTGGTGCCTGTCCTTCAATTTGTGGTTTAAAAGTTACCATTGAGAAGTAAAGTGGGGGCAGCTAGAGGCACAGCTTTGAAGTCCTGTCCTGAAGTCATGAGGACTTGAGTTCAAATTTGACCTCAAACACTTAACCCTTGCCTAGTGGGCAAGTCACTTAACCCCAATTGCCTCAGCAAGAGAAAGAGAGAGAGAGAGAGAGAGAGAGAGAGAGAGAGAGAGAGAGAAAGAGAGAGAGAGAGAGAGAAGTAAAGAGATTTTTCCAGTACATTGTTTTTGTCCTTTATTGTTGAAGAGAACCAATGACAACAGGAGGTGATGTCTTGACTCCTGCATGAATTGGATTTAAGTGAAGAAGAGTGGAACAGCCTCATTTTCTCAAAGTCATTGAAATCCAGTAGAAAGAGAAAAGGCAGAGTGAGTGGTGATGGGTGGGGATCCAGTGCATGATCTTGCCATCTTTGCTCCCTGACCAAGCCCTAAGCACTTCCCAGCACCTGCTTCAGCTACCTTCACAACCACTGGATCAAATTGCTCTCATCTGCCCATTCTACCATGCAAAGTCTTCACATGCTTAGAGTAGATTTTATCAGGGTATGGCTGCAGTGCATGTTGTAGCTTCTTGGAGCCACAGGTAGAGCTGGATGAATCAAGTAGACATCAAATATGGCTGAAATCATGGCTATTATGTTTCAGAGGAAAGATCTAAATAGAGATCTTCTCTGACTTTGAGATTTGCTCTCTGCTGTGCCAAGATGACTGTCTGATTCTAGATCTCTGATTCTATTAATATAACACATGAGCCCCAAGCCTCCATGCTACTTTCTGGTGTTGAGGTGACCCTGGTTCTTCAAGGCCATGCCAAGAGAACACATGGTCCTACTAAGTTGAAAAAACTGTTTTTGAGCCCAGGACAAACCATATTTTATCTGAGAATCAGCTTAGCTACAGTCATGTTCTTAACATTTCTGAGTTTCAGTTTCTCTATCTGTGAAATAGTTGTAACTATGTCTATCACAGCAGCAAATCATAAATAAATGAAAGCTAGAACTATATCTAAATACTATGATTATAATAAATTATATTAATATAAGTTATAACAAAATATTATATAATATAATGTGTGTAAAGTATAACAAAATTATAACATATCAACATAAAAATACTAATAAAAGTATTAAAGTATAAAAGTAATTATATTAATAAATAAGTAAAAAGTAATAAAACATTAGTATTAGTATTGGGAAGAAGTTACAGTTGCCATTAATTTAATACAGATAATCTTTCCAATTACAATACAAATATGAATTCATATGTTCATACTCATGTGATCCTATACAAATCACTTAAATTCTGTTTGTCACAGTTTTCTCAAATGAAAAAAAAAATTATAGTAATTATAGCAGTTTCCATGCCACATATCTCCTTCCCCTGCCCCAAACCATTGCAATTTAAATTTTTAACCTACTTTTTTTCCCCTTCTTTTTAAGGTTGCATATTGGACAATTGCTTTTATTCTTTATCATCCTTCTGTTTACAAGAACCTTATGGAAGGCATAACTTCTGTGTTTGGTGAAGCAGGTACAAAATCATAACTAGTTAATAATGGAAGACTTTTTGATGCTGGTGTCATTTGCTTATTTTAAGTTTTACTATGACATTTTGCCTTATCACAAGAGACACAACCCAGAAAATCCTTATACAAGGTGTCCCAGTGTGGTATAGCAGAAAGATATCTGAACCTAAGGGTAAATGTTCAAGGCCTACCTCTGAAGCTTTCTACTAAGATGATTTTAGAAATGTTACTCTCTCTATGCCTCTTTTCTTCATTTATAAAATGAAAGCATTAGATGAATTTTAGAGTCCCTTGTTCTAACTGTGTGATCCTTTGACTACCACCCCCAGAATATTACCCAAGAGCTTATTACAACTAATAGAACTTGTTATTCTACTTTCATAATTCATTGATGGTTAAGAGAAGGGAAAGATAGTTTAACTTCGCTAATATGATATCATCTATCATCTTTTACCTGAGTTTCATTGCCTATTAATGTATAATTCTTATTTATAATTTATAGTGTTATAGCCATCAAAAATAGGTGCTTTCATATTTGGGAGGGTGATAAGGCAATTTGGGGTTGTAACTTGTCCAGAGTCACAGAGCTAGTAATTTTTAAGTGTCTGAGTTTTAAGTTGGATTTGAACTTAGGTCCTTCTGACTCCAGGGATGATGCTCTTTCCATTGCGCCACTTCAACTGCTCCCAAGATTGTTTTTTAACTCTACTTTTTACCCTTTGCTTCACAGAAAATGCATCTTCCTGTGTTTCTCTGAATTCTTCATATTATTTATTCCACATAACACATATAACACTGTTATTAAAGACCTATTTTTATAAACTATTTACATAATCAAATGAGATATATTTGTAAAACACTTAGCACAGTGCTTAGCATATAGTTTAGCTGTTTTTATACTTATTTCCTTCTTTTTCTTCTTTTTTGATGAGTGCTATCACTTTTGGTAAATCTGCATAACTGAAAATGTTATTTAAAATTCCTTATGTCTTTCTCCATAAATTTCCTGAAAAAAATAGTTTATGAGTAGTTAAGACATAAAATAATGATATCTATTTTAGATTTCAAAGTGACTCAGTTCAGTTTTTATTCGATATTCCTTTGCGTAAAGTTGAGGCCTAAGAAAAATCTCCTTTCTTTACATGGTCATGGTACATGATGAGGAAGGCCTAGGATTAGGTACAGTTCTCCTTATACCAGTTTAAGAAAAAAGATATTTTAAGTTAAAAAGATCAATTTCTATATTCATGTACATAGTAAATGAGAATTGTTTGGTTGACATTGAAATGAGAAAATAATTTATGCTTTGAAAAGAATATACTACAACAAAAAAAAAAAAAAAAAACCTTTGGCTATTTCCAATGAAAGTAATATGCTCCCCCCTCACCTGAATCTCTCAGAATTCCTTTTTTCAAAACTTTCTGGTGACACAGTTGACCTGAAGCCTTTGCAAATTGCCTTTCATTTATCTTGCATTTATTTATACATATTTTGTATATGTGTATGCATATGCTATGTTCCCCAATAGAATATAATCTCCTTGAGGACATGGACATATTTTCCTTTGTCTTTGTAATGCCAATTCTTAGCACAATGTCTGACCTAGAACCCATACTTAATAAGTGCTTGCTAATTAAGTATATGTTACTTTTCCAGATAACTCTTTATTAGACCATGGAGTTGCAGAGACAGAAATAAAGCAATCCCTGACCTAAAGGATCTTATATTCTGTGGTGGAAATCACCAAGAATTGTCGACATAATGCTTATCCCACAAATGAGAGTTGTGATTTTTTTTAAAGAAAAAGACTCATTCATAATCAGAATACCAAGAAGATAGCCATCAGAATTGGTTGCAGAGTTAACAGGAACTCACAAATGACAAATTTTAGAAACAAAGGCTTATGATGGTAGCTTTGGAAATTGTGACACTTTTTTTCTAACCTACTTGTACTTCTATTTTTTTAAATAGCTTTTTATTTACAAGTTATATGCATGGGTAATTTTATGGCATTGACAATTGCCAAACCTTTTCTTCCAATTTTTCCCCTCCTTTCCCCCACCCCCTCCCCTAGATGTCAGGATGACCAGTAGATGTTAAATATATTAAAATATAAATTAAATAGAAAATAAGTATACACGACCAAACCATTATTTTGCTGTACAAAAAGAATCAGACTTTGAAATATTGTACAATTAGCCTGTGAGAGAAATCCAAAATGCAGGTAGGCAAAAATATAGGGATTGGGAATTCAATGTAATGGTTCTTAGTCATCTCCCAGAGTTCTTTCGCTGGGTGTAGCTGGTTCAGTTCATTGCTGCTCCATTGGAACTGATTTGGTTCATCTCATTGCTGAAGAGGGCCACATCCACCAGAATTGATCATCATATAGTATTGTTGTTGAAGTATATAATGATCTCCTGGTCCTGCTTGTTTCACTTAGTATCAGTTCGTGTAAGTCTCTCCAGGCCTTTCTGAAATCATCCTGTTGGTCATTTCTTACCGAACAATATTCCATAATATTCATATACCACAATTTATTCAGCCATTCTCCAATTGATGGGCATCTACTCAGTTTCCAGTTTCTGGTCACTACAAAGAGGGCTGCCATAAACATTCGTGCACATACAGGTCCCTTTCCCTTATTTATGATCTCTTTGGGATATAAGCCCACCTACTTGCACTTCTAAAGTGGCCAGGAACATTCAAATGTAGTCTGCAAATATAAAAGGGATGAAGAAATGAAGTTTTAGTTATTTGCATCATAAACCACAATTTGAGAGTTCATTCATTAAATATCTGTGTGCAGGGCACTATGCTAGGTTCTAGGGAAAATATAATATATAGACCAAATTCAAACTATTCCCTCATGCAACTTACAGTCTAAAAGTGGATGTCATTAGGCAGCTAGCTAATGCAGTATGTAGAGTACTGGACCTGGAGTTTGGAATATGAGTTCAGATTTGGCCTCATTCATTTAATAGCTTTGTGACCTGGGTCCTGACTTAATTTATGTCTGTCTTGTACATAGTAGTAGTCACTTAGCAGATGATTGCTGACTCTGGGTCTAATTTTGTAAGGCAATTTGCAAACTTTAAAGTACTATAGAGATATTAGTTATTATAATCATCACAGGTAATTTGAATACTCATGCATGTATACTTTCATCAGTGTGGGTTGTCCTTCCTTGGATGCAGATCAGAATCCATCTATTTATATCTATCCTGTGGTACCAGTCTCTATTTCTTCTAATAATAAGTTCACTCATGTGGGGTTCACTGAACATGTTTTCCAAATGCTAGTGGCTTTTCTTACTGTTATTATATAAGAGCAGTGTTACAGTGTCTTCTATCAGTTATCTCTTGCTCTCTCTTTGGACACTCAAATTTCTTTGATGGAACTTTACACAGAGAAGGAGGAAGTAAGGAAGAAAGAACAATGACTTGAAAGTAAGAGGACCTAGGTTTTACTACTAAGAGACCAAGTCACTTTACCTCCTTTGCTAGAGATTCCTTACCTGTAAAATGAGAGATGATCTTCAGAGACCATTAGTTTCTTTGATTCACAGCTAGAGGTATGTTGTAGAATGTTTAATAACCAGCTCTGAAAATATATGCATAACACATTTAAGGTTTAACCTGCATTATTTTTTCCTTAATAATAGCTTTTTATTTTCAAAATATATGCAAAGATATTTTCAACATTTACCTTGCAAAACTTTGTGTTCCAAATTTTTCTCCCTCCCTTCCTCCCATCTTTCTCCTAGACAGCAAATAATCCAATATGTATTAAACATAGTATTTCTACTATATTATTTGAATATTTATCATACTTCACAAAAAAAAATCAGATCAAAAAGGAAAAAGTAAAAGAGAAAAAAGTAAGCAAATTCCAACAAAAATGGTGAAAATACTATGTTGTGATCCACACTCAGTACCCACAGTTCTCTTTCTGGATGCAGATGGCTCTCTCCATCACAAGTCTATTAAATTGGCCTGAATCACCTTATTTGGTGAAAAAAGCCATGTCCACCAAAGTTCATCACATAATCTTGTTATAACATTGTGTACAGTGGTCTCTTAGTTCTGCTCATTTCACTTAGCATCAGTTCATGTAAATCTCTCCAGGCTTTTCTGTAATCATTCTGCTGGTCATTTCTTATACAACAGTAATATTCCATAACTTATTCAACCATTCCCCAACTGATGGACATCTACTTATTAATCTGCATTAGTAATGATTTCTCCATCAATTTCTTAAGTCTAGACAATTAACAAAACAAAATAAAAATCAAGCCCTGGTTTGTAGTGTTTGCCCCTTTCTGGGATAAAAGAGCCCATATAATTCCCTGTAAAACCATATAACCAAAATGGTTGTAAATAAAAATATGGGGTTTTGTTTCATGGAGATCCTAAGGTCATTCAAAAAGTTTCTCAGTTTCTTAAAGACAATCCAGCCTGTTCATCTGCTTAACTTATGAAACAGAAAATAATGAATAGTGAAACAATGAAAAAGGAATAGGTCAAGGGTGAGAATTGAACTCATTTTCAGACATATTGAATTTAAGGGTCCTTTAGGATAAAGTAGAACTATCTTTTTAGGTAATCTGAAATACAGATCTAGCTATAGTGAATAATTAAAATGTTTCTGACACTTCTCAGGAAGTCAGGAAGGGCCCTGCCAAAATATTTTAGCCCTTTTCTGTTTTCTTAGCTAAGTCTATATTAGGTGCTAAGATTAGGGTAGTTAATTATTGTAGACCCTGAACATTTTGTTTCTGTATTTCCAAATTAAATGTGATCTGTATGATTTAGTGTGTGCTCTGAGACAATGTTGACCCTTCTCCAACTTGTACTTGACACACTCCCCTTTGATGTTCCACGAGTTAGATTTTTTATTTTAGAGAGTATTGTATGTCTAAGAGTCTCCAAATTTTTCTGCAATTATCATTTGTTGTTAGCAGAAACATAGCATCTAACTCTTGATTAGTGTCTAGAGATCCTAAGCATTTCAGGTGTTGCTTACCTTTGCAGTTTAGAGCTAGTGAATCTAGCTAATTGGTGATGATTCTTGAAAGGGATATAGTACTTTTACTTGCATAAAATTAATGTGGATTAGGGTGGGAAGGATATTTTCAAGTTCACTGAGCATGATTTGCTTTGTCATGAAGTTATATTTGAGAATATCTAAGTACTAGCTATACTGGTTTTATCTTTAATTGGTAAGCTAGTCAAATGTCATGTAGAATTTGGTCTCTGAAACCAAATCTGATAGCCAGAGTAATTTTATCATCATCTTATATCATGAAGTGAATTACATACTTATTTTTTTAGCTTTAAATATGTATCAATATTCTTTTTTCCCATTAAAAAATATTGTACATCAACAAAATAAATCCTTCCATATATACAGCATAACACAAAGAAGGATTTGCATGAAACTACACATCTCTATTATATACAGCTTGCTTTTCTTTTTTAAGTATATAATAAATTTGGTATTTTACTTTCAAAGCTGTTCTAGTTGCTGTGATTCCTTCTGGTCTTCCTTGTATTCTCTTTTGTACATTTCAAAAATAATGTTTCAGTGATTTTCTTTTCATTTTCTTTTCTTTTTTGGCAATGCTATATCTAGTTCCCCTGATCTTCCCTATTTCCCCACTCCTCCATCCCAATTTAGAAAAAGAAAAACAAACACCTTATAAGAAATGATGATGAGCAAGCAAAAATAATGACTACATTGGCTATCTCCAAAAATGTGTGTTTCATTCTGTAATTTGAGTTGCTAAAATTTGTGTCAAGTAACTACCATACTTGAGCAATCTTTTGTAATGGTGGTTGCTCATTGACTGCATTCATCAGTGTTTTTAAGTCTCTCAAAGCTTTTTGTCCTGTTGTTATTGTATAAATTGTTTTTGGCCTACTTTTGGTCCTTTCACTCTCTTCTTAATCCTTTACAATCCAAGGTCTAGCCTCATCAATCAGCTAGAATTGCACTCTCTAGACTTACCAGTAATCTCTTAATTGCCAAATCCCATTTTTGGCAATTTCTCAATTCTCATACGTATTGATCTGCTGTTAGCCTTTAACAGTTAATGACTTCTCCTTGATATTCTTTTCTCTCTAGATTTTTGGGACATCTCCTGCTTCTCTCCCTACCTATCTGGCCATTCTTCATTCTGGATCCTTATCTGGATCCATGCCCTTTAATCATAGGTGCCTCACAGGGTTCTCCTGGCCTTCTTCTCTTTCTGTACTACTTCAATTGGTGATATCTTCAGCTTTCATGGATTTAATTATTGTCTGTATGTTGATGATGCCCAATCCACATGGACTACCATAACCTTTCTTTCTTTTCTCTCCAACTGCCCTTCAGACATCTTGAACTAGATTTTAAAATTTAAACTCAAGGTAGCCCAAAACTGAACTCATTATCTTTCCTTTTAGAATTCAACTCCTTTTTTCCCTATTATTGTTAAGAATAACTATCCTCTTAATCCTTCAGTCTTGTATCCTAGGTATAATCTTTGATTATTGACTATCTAATCATCTCTCTATCCAATCTGTTGTCATGGCTAGTTAATTTCATCTTCATATTATCTCTCAAATATATCTCCTTCCCTTCTTTGCTACTGTTACCACTCCAGTATAAGCCCCCCATTACCCCATGTCCACATTATTGAAAAACAGACAGAAAGGAGTACACTTTCTTTTCAGCAGTTCATGGAACCTATACAAAAATTGACCATATATTAGGACATAAAAACCTCAAACGCAAATGCAGTAAGGCAGAAATAGTAAATGCATCCTTTTCAGACCATGATGCAATGAAAATTATATTCAACAAAAAGCCAGGGGAAAATAGATAAAAAAATAATTGGAAACTAAATAATCTCATACAAAAGAATGATTGGGTGAAACAGCAAATCATAGACATAATTAATAACTTCACCCAAGAAAATGACAATAATGAGATGTCATACCAAAATTTGTGGGATGCAGCCAAAGCGGTAATAAGGGGAAATTTCATATCTCTAGAGGCCTACTTGCATAAAATAGAGAAAGAGAAGGTCAATGAATTGGGCTTGCAACTAAAAATGCTAGAAAAGGAACAAATTAAAAACCCCCAGTCAAACACTAAACTTGAAATTCTAAAAATAAAAGGAGAGATCAATAAAATTGAAAGTAAAAAAAAACTATTGAATTAATTAATAAAACTAAGAATTGGTTCTATGAAAAAACCAACAAAATAGACAACCCTTAGTAAATCTGATGAAAAAAAGGAAAGAGGAAAATCAAATTGTTAATCTTAAAAATGAAAAGGGAGAACTCACCACTAATGAAGAGGAAATTAGAGCAATAATTAGGAGTTACTTTGCCCAACTTTATGCCAATAAATTCGACAACTTAAATGAAATGGAAGAACACCTTCAAAAATATAGCTTGCCCAGATTAACAGAGGAAGAAGTAAATAACCTAAACAGTCCCATTTTAGAAAAAGAAATAGAGCAAGCTATTAACCAACTCCCTAAGAAAAAATCCCCAGGACCAGATGGATTTACATGTGAATTGTACCAAACATTTAAAGAACAATTAACTCCAATGCTATATAAACTATTTGAAAAATTAGGGATTGAAGGAGTCCTACCAAATTCCTTTTACGACACAGACATGGTGCTGATACCTAAACCAAGTAGGTTGAAAACAGAGAAAGAAAATTATAGACCTCTCTCCCTAATGAATATTGATGCTAAAATCTTAAATAAAATATTAGCAAAAAGATTACAGAAAATCATCCCCAGGATAATACACTATGACCAAGTAGGATTTATACCAGGAATGCAGGGCTGGTTCAATATTAGGAAAACTATTAGCGTAATTGACTATATTAATAACCAAACTAACAAAAAAACATATGATCATCTCAATAGATGCAGAAAAGGCATTTTATAAAATCCAACATCCATTCCTTATAAAAACACTTGAGAGTATAGGAATAAATGGACTTTTCCTTAAAATAGTCAGGAGCATATATTTAAAACCGTCAGTAAGCATCATATGCAATGGGGAAAAACTGGAACCTTTCCCAATAAAATCTGGAGTGAAGCAAGGTTGCCCACTATCACCATTCCTAGTCAATATTGTATTAGAAACGCTAGCCTCAGCAATAAGAGTCAAGAAAGGATTTAAAGGAATTAGAGTAGGCAATGAGGAAACCAAACTATTACTCTTTGCAGATGATATGATAGTATACTTAGAGAACCCCAGAAATTCTACTAAAAAACTATTACAAATAATTCGTAACTTTAGCAAAGTTGCAGGATACAAAATAAACCCCCATAAATCCTGAGCATTTTTATACATCATCAACAAAATCCATCAGCAAGAGATACAAAGAGAAATTCCATTCAAAATAACTGTTGGCAGCATAAAATATTTGGAGATCTATCTACCAAAGGAAAATCAGGAATTATATGAGCAAAATTATAAAAAAGTTTCCACACAAATAAAGTCAGACTTATATAATTGGAAAAATATTACGTGCTCTTGGATAGGCCGAGCAAATATAATAAAGATGACAGTACTCCCTAAACTAATCTATTTATTTAGTGCTATACCAATCAGACTTCCAAGAAAATAATTTAATGATCTAGAAAAAAATAACAACAAAATTCAAATGGAAGAACAAAAGATCAAGAATCTCAAGGGAATTAATGAAAAAAAAAATCAAACGAAGGTGGCCTAGCTGTACCAGATCTAAAATTATATTATAAAGCATCATTCTCCAAAGCCATTTGGTATTGGCTAAGAAATAGATTAGTTGATCAGTGGAATAGGTTAGGTTCACAAGACAAAATAGTCAACTATAGCAATCTAGTGTTTGACAAACCCAAAGATCCTAACTTTTGGGATAAGAATTCATTATTTGACAAAAACTGCTGGGAAAACTCGAAATTAGTATGGCAGAAATTAGGCATGGACCCACACTTAACACCATATACCAAGATAAGATCAAAATGGGTCCATGATTTAGGCATAAAGAACGAGATTATAAATAAATTAGAGGAACATAAAATAGTTTATCTCTCAGACTTGTGGAGGAAGAAGAAATTTCTGACCAAAGATGAACTAGAGACCATTATTGATCACAAAATAGAAAATTTTGATTACATCAAATTAAAAAGCCTTTGTACAAACAAAACTAATGCAAATAAGATTAAAAGGGAAGCAACAAACTGGGAAAACATCTTCACAGTCAAAGGTTCTGATAAAAGCCTCATTTCCAAAATATATAGAGAATTGACTCTAATTTCAAGCCATTCTCCAATTGATAAATGGTCAAAGGATATAAACAGACAATTTTCAGATGAAGAAATTGAAACTATTTCCATTCATATGAGTTTTCCAAATCACTATTGATCAGAGAAATGAAAATTAAGACAACTCTGAGATACCACTACACACCTGTCAGATTGGCTAAGATGACAGGAAAAAAGAATGATGAATGTTGGAGGGGATGCGGGAAAACTGGGACACTGATGCGTTGTTGGTGGAGTTGTGAACGAATCCAACCGTTCTAGAGAGCAGTCTGGAATTATGCCCAAAAAGTTATCAAACTGTGCATACCCTTTGATTCATCAATGCTACTACTGGGCTTATACCCCAAAGAGATACTAAAAAAGGGAAAGGGACCTTATATGCCAAAATGTTTGTGGCAGCCCTGTTTGTAGTGGCTAGAAATTGGAAAATGAATGGATGCCCATCAATTGGAGAATGGTTGGGTAAATTGTGGTACATGAATGTTATGGCATATTATTGTTCTGTAAGAAATGACCAGCAGGATGAATACAGAGAAACTTGGAGAGACTTACATGAACTGAAGCTAAGTGAAATGAGCAGAACCAGGAGATCATTATATATCTCAACAATGATACTGTTTGAGGATGTATTCTGATGGAAATGGATTTCTTTGACAAAGAGATATAACTCAGTTTCAATTGATCAATGATGGACAGAAGCAGCTACACCCAAAGAAAGAACACTGGGAAATGAATATAAATTGTTTGCATTTTTGTTTTTCTTCCCGGGTTATTTCTACCTTCTGAATCCAATTCTCCCTGTGCAACAAGAGAACTGTTTGGTTCTGCACACATATATTGTATCTAGGACATGTTGTGACATATTTAACATGTATAGGACTGCTTGCCTTCTGGGGGAGGGGGTGGCAGGAGGGAGGGGGAAAGTCGGAACAGAAGTGAGTGCAAGGGGCAATGTTGTAAAAATTACCCAGTCATATGTTTTATCAACAAAAAGTTATTTTAAAATTTTCCTAATCTCTCTTTTGTTTGGTCATGAATTCTTTCCTTTCCTATAGATCTCCCAGCCTTACACCTTGACTTATAGTATTACGCTGAATCTGTTGAAAACCTTAGCTAAGAAAGCCCAAGATCTCCCATTTCATCCATGCTTTTCAGTCATCTTGATCTATATCTTGCCACTGGACCCAGATGGTTCTGGGGGTAAAGTGAGGCAGGTGACCTTGCACACCCCTTCCTCGCTGAAATCCAATTCATTTGCATGTCATGGCATTCCAGGACCACCATAAATCATGTACTTATTTTAAACCGTGTTAGTGATCTAGCTGCTAGGGGCTGTCTGTTTTTCCAAGACTATGCTAAAGCTTGTGGCAGGGACCTGACCTGAAGCTGACTACTGCCTGTTTGCTTAGGTACTTTTAGGCCTGGTATTTATCTCTTTGCTTATTATTCTTACTGTATACTGAGGCACGTGAGCATTCCTGGTGTTGTCTTTTACCTGCTTTACCATGGGGCTCAAGAGTCTACTAGTGATTTGCTCACAATCTAGAAATCATGTTGGATTCCTCACTATTTCTTATCCCTCTATATCCAATCTATTGCCAACATCTGTTGATTTCACTTTTACAATTTCTCTTGTCTATGTCCCCTTCTCTCCTCTGACATTGCTACCATCATCTCTTTCCTGTTTTATTGCAATATATGTGCTGGAGAGGTGTACCACCTTATGTCTCTTCCCATTCCAGTCCTCCTCCATTCACCCATTAAAATGATTTTCCTAAAATACAGATCTGTTCATGTCTGTTCCCTACCCAGTAAACTCCAATGGTTTCTTCCATTGCTTCTAAGAAAAAAAAATATGCATGCTCTTTTTTATATTCTAAATCCTTCCTAACCTAGCCCCTTCCTACCTTTTTGACCTTCTTATGCCTTATTACTTGAAATATTCTGTTACAAACCTATTTCTTCCACAAACAAAACACTCTATCTTTCAAATCTGGCATTTTCTCTGACTGTACCCTATGCCTGGTATGCTCTCATTCCTTCACTCCAAGTACTGGATTCCTTTAAGTTCCAATTAAAATTGCACATTTTACAAGAAGCCCTTTCTAAACAATCTTAATTCTAGTGCCTTCTCTTGTTAATTATCTTATATATATCCTATATATAGTTTGCTTTGTATATATTTGTTTGTACGTTGTCTCCCCCATTAGATTATAAGCTCCTTGAGAGCAGGAACTGTCTTTTCCCTCTTTTTGTATTAACAGCACTTAGTGCAGTACCGGCATACAGTAGGTATAGGTATTATATGCCTGTTGATTGATTGATTCCCCCACCATGAACAGACAGTCTAGAGAAAGAAGAAAAATTATAACCAGTATTATAAAGGAAGGGAATGAGAAAAGCAGTATATTTAAGAGGGAATCATGTTTCAGTAAAGTCCAGAAGATTAAAAAGGGTGAGAAAGGAAGAGGAACATATAATATTAATTATAAAGTAGAGAATTCAGACATAATGAAAAAAGTAGACAGAACTGGAGTCAGGACATTTAGTACTAGAGTAGGATTGAAGTGATTAGGCATTAGAGAGCGGAAAATCAAGTATAAGAAATGGAGTTTGTGAAGCCATGGATTCAGTCATTGGGACAGGACAGTTATGAAGGTATATATGTGTATGTGTATAAGCATTAAGTGATGAAACTATGCAGACTATCAGAGTTGGGGAGAACTTTGCTGAAGAAGGCATGGAATTCAACTGTTCTTAGCTCTGGAAAATAATTCTTTGGTAGTTTGAATGATATGGTTATGTAAAAGTAATGTAATTTAGAAAGTATTGTCATTTTCATTATATTAATATAGCCTACCTAGTAGCAATGAATACTTACTCAATTATTAGGCTTTAAAAGTTATTTCTAGGGTATTTATGTAGTTTCTGAATGTCTCGATAGACTCACAAATAGTTGACATGTTCTTTAATTATTTTGACTGGAATATATATCTCTTTCTAGCTCTTCCTGATGAGTTTTGTTAGTAATATACAACTTTTTGGCTGATGACTTGCATGGATTTATTTTTTATCCTGCAGCTTTACTTAAATTATTAATTGTTTCAATTGATTTTGGAGCTCTTTAACTAGACCATCATACCATGTCCAGAAAGTGATAGTTTTGTTTAATTCATTTCATGTGCTTATTGCTTTGATTTCTTTTTTTCATATTGCTATAGCTAGAATTTCTTGAACCATATCAAGTAATAGTGATTATAATAGACATCCTTAATTTATCCAATATATTATTGGAAAGACACCAATACTATTTTTAGAAATAATTTTCAATTATCTTTTTAACTAGTTACAGAAGAACCATCATATCAACTGGCTATGCTATCTTGTAGGATGATTGTTCATTATAGTAATCTTGCTTTATACTTTTTTAGTAATGGTCATAGTATCTCATAGCTTCTGAATTTTGTCATTACCATCTACTGTACCAGTAAGCCTTTTATAAATAATAACTACAACTCATACTTTAAATGCATTATATATACTAATCAAGCAATCAGTATTTATTAAGCACCTACTGCATGCCTATTCTCTGCTAGAAGCTGAGAGTACAAAGATCAAAGCAAGAGTCTCTGCCCTGAAGGAGCCAGCATTCTAACATGGGAGAAAACATACACACATACACACACACATACATGCAAAAATAGATATATTTTTCTATATAAGATATATATATGTATATAATATATATGTGCACTTTTATGTGTTTATATATTATATATGTATATATATATAAAATCTCACATACAAAACCTATATATATGTACATACACACACGTGTGTGTGTTTGTGTGTGTTTGTGTGTGTGTGTGTGTGTGTAAAATCTTACATATAAAGCCAATATAAAATAAACTTGATGGAAAAAGTATTAGTACCTGAGGGTACCAGGAAAGGCTTAATTAAGTAGTTCTTGAGCTGAAACTTAAAAGAAGCCAGGAGTTACAAGAGATAGGGATGACGAGGAAGAATATTCTAGGCATGAGGCAAAGTCAGTTCAAAGGTACAGCAACAAAGTGGAGCTTCCACTTACCTGAGAGGGAGAGAACTTGGATTTTGGTATGGACCCCATCCCTTAATAACTGTGTGATATGAGAAAAGTCATAATATCTCTAAGCTTCATTCTCCCTATTTGTAAAATGGATAATAATACCTGCTCTCTTTATAAGCATCATTAAAAGGATGAAATGAGATGATATATTAAAAAGCTTTGAAAAACTGTCAAGTGCTATACAAAGGTGGAATATTATTTTTAAATACACTGATTATGAGAACTATTCATAATATTCCAGACACAATTTTTTATTATTCCTAATGTTACAGTCTTATTTGTTTTCTATTGTATGCTTCTTCCAACATAAGACTTTGAGCTTTATTGTATTTCTGCCAGGAGTTAAACAGATGGTTTCTTTACCCATACTCATCATCCACAGTTTCTTCCTGGTCTGTATTCCATCCTGGGCCTGATCTCTTTTAGGCTATAGCCTTTTTCATGATTACCTTGGCTTTCTTTCAAGCTGAGCTTTCTAATTTTAGACACAAAACATTAAAGGCCCAGACCTCAGATGTGCATTGAAATATGCACAGTCGTTACCAAACCATTTCTAAAAGTCATAATAAAAAGAAGCATTTGCTCAAAGATATTTGGAAAATCCACCATAGCTTCCTTTAAGTTTTTCTCTCTTAAAATTAGATTTTAGGGAGACAAAATGCATTTTATTTTCAATATGTTCAGTCTTACCACAAATCCATTAGTTTTATGTTACATAATATCTTAGGCACAATGCTTATTTTAATTGCTATACAGTACAAAATATTGATTTTTTAAATTCACACAATTCTAGTAGTCAACAAGAGTTCTTGAAAAATCCTCCAAAAGAAGACTAGATTTTTTTTTAAATGATGAATTTTATCTAAGCTTTTTTTCTGTACCATAATGCCATTTTGTATGCCCTAAGACTGCAACAACATGACAAGATTCAGTGAGGATTAAGTAATTATTTTGTGAGTCTGATTAATGTACAGATTATAGTATAAAATATTATTCAGTGTCATTTCACAATCATCAAAAATACATAATATGTGCTTTTTTATCATTTCATCTCTTCATCTTTTCCTTGTTTCTGCTGCTTCCCATGCCCATAATGAACTCCTTCCCCATAGTCATATGTTGCAATAATTTCTTCTTTCCTTTGAGGCTTAACTCAGGTACCATCTCCTAATGAAATCTCTTAACTGTCCTTGCTCTACTCCTTCAAAATTGAGAGTGACATCTCCCTAAAATTTCTTATCAAATAGTATATAGTACACTATAAATTTGTGTACCTGTCTTCTCCATCCTTACTGCATCCCTCCCATCAGTAGATTATAAGATTTCTAAGAACAGCCTGAGTTGATCTGTTTTTGCATTCCTAAGTAACTAACCCCATGATGGTCACATGGTAGTGTTTACTAATTGTTTGTGGAAAGGATACAAATGTCTAGGTCTTGGCGAGTGACTAAGAACATATCTGAGAGACCTTGTTATTCTTAATATTGCAGTTGCATTAGAGTGATGTGAAACAAACATGGGGATTTTTGGTGTTTAGTGAGTCCCTAAGCTTCCTTCAGAGTAAAGCAAAGTTCTCACAAGCTACATGAAGCTTTTTCTGGTGTCACTTGTAGGAGGCATTATCCCAAAGAGTGGGGTGTAGAGAGTGTGTTCAGAAAAGACTAGTACCTTGGTGTGAGAGTGAGACTCAAACTTTATCCATGACCTATTCCTCTCCCCCTTCACTATAAAAGCTTTCTTATATGCCTCTTTTCTGTGTGGAAATTTTCCTCTTTCTACCTCTGCCTTCCCCCTTCTCTAATGCTTTTTTTCCTCACCTTTTCACTTTTTTTGGAGATCATCACATCATAATGAATTCACACTTATGCCTTTTTTCTATGTATACTCCCAAATGCCATAATAACAACAAAGTTCTTAGTTACATGTAATATCTTCTCATATAGGAATATGAACAGTTAACTTAATTGAGTCTCTTATGGCTACTCTTTTATGTTTACCTTTTGAAACTTCTCTTGAGTCTTATGTTTGAATATCAAATTTTCTATACAACTCTAGCCTTTTCATCAGAAATGCTTGAAAGTCTTTTATATCATTAAATATCTATTTTTTTTTCTCTGAAGGATTTTTTTCAGTTTTACTGGAAGATTATTCTTGTTTGTAATCCTAGCTTCTTCACCCTCAGGAATATCATATTCCAAGCTCTCTACTTCTTTAACATGGAAGCTGCTAAATTTTGTGGGGTTGTGACTATGGCTCCACAATATTTGAATTGTTTCTTTGTGGCTACTAGCAGTATTTTTTTTCTTTTCACCTGGGAGTTCTGGAATTTGGCTATAATATTTCTGGAAATTTTCATTTTAAGATCTCTTTCAGGAGATGAATTATCAGTGGGTTCTTTGAATTTTTATTTTATGCTCTGGATCTAAACTATGAGGGCAGTTTTCCTTCATAGTTTCTTGAAAAATAATGCCTATCATCTTTTTACCATGGTTTTCAGTTAGTCCAATAGTTCTTAAATTATCTTTCCTCAATCTAGTTTCCAAGTGAATAGTTCTTTTAATGATATTTTTCACATTGTATGCTTCTTTCATTTTTCCCATTCTTTTGATTATATTGTGTTGTTACTTGATGTCTCATGGAGTCATTAGCTTCCACTTATCCATTGGTAATTTTTTTAAACAGTGATTTTTATTTTTCAAAATACATGCAAAGACAGTTTGCATCCACCCTTGCAAAACCTTGTTCCAAATTTTTCTCCCTCCCTTCCCACATTCTCCCTCCCTAGATAGCAAGTAATCCAATATAGGTTATACATGTGCAATCTTCTAAACATATTTCCACATATATCATGCTGTGCAAGAAAAACCAGGTCAAAAGGGGAAAAATGAGAAAGAAAGAAAAAAACCAAGCAAAGAAACAACCATAGCAGCAAAAGTCAAAATATTATTTTGTGCTCCATATTCAGTCTCCATAGTTCTTTCTCTGGATGCAGATGGCTCTTTCCATCCAAAGTCTATTAAAATTTCCTTGAATTACCTCATTGTTGAAAAGAGCCAAATCCATCAAAGTTGATCATCACATAAAGTGCTTGTGCTATGCACAGTGTTCTATTGGTTTTACTTCACTTAGCATCAGTTCATGTAAGTCATTCCAGGCTTTTCTGAAATCATTGTTTCTTATAGAACAATAGTATTCTATTACATTTTTATACCATATCTTATTCAACCATTCCCCAACTGATGGGCTCAGTTTCCAGTTCCTTACTATTACAAAAAAAGCTGCTACAAACATTTTTGTACATATGAGTCCTTTTCCCTTTTTATGATCTTTTTTGAATACAGACCTAGTAGAAACACTGCTGGATCAAAGGATATGCACAGTTTGATAGCCCTTTGGGCATAGTTCCAAATTGCTCTCTAGAATGGTTGGATAAGTTCATAACTCCACAAACAATGGATCAGTGTCCCAGTTTTCCCACATCCTCTCCAACATTTATCATTATTTTTCCTGTCATTTTAGCTGCTCTAAGAGGTTTGAAGTGCTGCTTCAGAGTTGTTTCAATTTATATTTTTCTAATCAATAATGATTTAGAGCATTTTTTCATATGACTAGAAATGGCTTTAATTTCTTCATTTGAAAATTGCCTGTTCATATTCTTTGGCTATTTATCAATTGGGGAATGGTTTATATTCTTATAAATTTGAGTCAATTCTCTAATATATTTTTAAAATGAGGTCTTTATCAGAAACATTGGATATACATTGTTTTTCCAGTTTTCTATTTCTCTTCTAACCTTGGCTGCATTGATTTCATTTGTACAAAAAATTTAAATTAATATAATCAAAATTATTCACTTTGCATTTTATAATATTTTCTAGATCTTCTTTTATAATTTCTTTCTTCTCCATAGATCTGAGAGGTATATTTGTTCTCCTACTTTTCTTTATAGTATTATTCTTTGTCTGAATCATGAACCCATTTCTTTTACTTTTTTGACTTTAAATTTTTTTTTAATTGACCACTTGGTTGATTATGTACCAATTTTTAAATAATATCTTTTTATTTTCAAAATACATGCAAAGATAATTTTCAATATTTACTCTTGCAAAACCTTATATTCCAATTTTTCCCTCTTTTCCCCCCTCCTTCTCTAGACAGTAAGTAATCCAAGAAATGTTAAACATGTATAATTCTTCTATATATATTTCCACATTTATGGTGCTACACAAGAAAAAAATCAGACTAAAAAGGAAAAACATGAGAAAAAAAACAAAAAGCAAGCAAACAACAACAAAAAAGGTAAAGAAAACGATATTGTGATGCACATTCAGTGCCAATAGTTATCTTTCTGGATGCAGATGGCTCTCTCCATCACAAGTCTATTGGAATTGGTCTAAGTCACCTCTTTGTTGAAAAGAGTCATGTCCATCAGAATTGATTGCCATATAAACTTGTTGTTGATATATACAATGTTCTTTTTGTTCTATTCAATTCACTTAGCATCAGTTCATGTAAGTCTCTCCAGGCCTTTCTGAAATCATCCTGCTGATCATTTCTAATAGAACAATAATATTTCATAAATTCATATACCATAACTTCTTTAGTTACTCAGTTTTCAGTTCCTTGACACTACAAAAAGGGTCACTACAAACATTTTTTGACATGTGGATCCTTTCCCCTTTTTTATGGTCTTTTTCAGATATAAGTCTAATAGAAATACAGCTGGACAAAAGAGTATGCACAGTTTAATAGTCCTTTGAGCATAATTCCAAATTGCTCTCCAGAATGATTGGGTCAGTTCACTTCACCAACAATGAAATGTATCAGTGTCCCAGTTTTCCTACATTCCCTCCAATATTTGTCACTATTTTTTCCTATCATTTTAGCCAATATGAAAGATCTGTAGTGGTACCTCATAGTAGTCTTAATTTGCATTTATCGGATCAATAGTGATTTAGATAATTTTTTTTCATACAATTAGAAATGGTTTTAATTTTTTCATCTGAAAATAGTCTATTCATGAACCAATTTAAACCTTATCTTGGCATAAGGTGTTTGATGTTGTTCAATGCCCAGTTTTTGCCATACTTTTTTCCAGTTTTATTAGCAATTTTTGTCAAATAGTGAGTTTTAATCCCCAAAACTATTGTAGTCTTTGGCTTTATCAAACACGCGATTACAATGTAGATCATTGACTACTGTATTTTGTGAATCTGACCTATTCCTCTGATCCACTGATCTATTTCTTAACCAGTACCAAATGTTTTTGATAACTACTGCTTTATAATATAGTTTTAGGTCTGGTACGATCCAGGTATTTCTCTATTTTTCTAAATCCATCAAATCGTGTTTTTTCCCCAGGACTAGTTCTGAGGGTCTACAAGTTTTGGGGATTCCAAGGTAGAGTGATTCAGGGAGAAGTGTGATCACTGATCACCTGATTTGCACTTTGGCCTTTACTCTAGAATGACCTGCTCTTTACAAGTGCTAGCTTGCTTCTTTGTCCTAGAATTAGAATCACGATCTCTGATCCCTTGTGATCAGAAATGCTTCTCTTTACCCAGAACTGCATATGGGCAAAAGAGTTGTCGATCAGCACTATCTGTATCCAGTGCCAATAAATGATCCCCTGCTATTTCTTTCTGACCAATTGTCTGACCCCTTTATCATAATTTTTGGACTGAAAACTCCTGGAATGGTTGCTTATACTGTTGCAGCTTGCCTCCAAAGCATGTTGCTACTGCTGCTACTGTCTGCTGCACTTCAAGCTGGCCTCCACAAAGGTTTCCAGAACTCTTCCACCAATATGCTCAGTTGTATTAGGCTGGGAAAATGTCTGACTATTGGTTCTGCCCTAAAATTTTATTTGAGGAGTTATCTTAAAGTTATTTGGAGGTGAATGTTGTAAGATTTCAGCTATGTTACATCTCCTCTGCCATCTTGGCTTCACTCCCCCACCCAAAACAGATGAATTTACAAGTGAACTCTGCTAACTATTTAAAGACAATTAATCCCAATATGATAAAAATGTTACAAAAAATAGGGAAAGGAGTTCAACCAACTTCCTTTTATGACATAATTATGGTTTTGATACTTAAAATATAATAAGCAAAAACAAAGAAAGAAAATATAGATCAATTCCCTTAATAAAAATTGATTTAAAAATTGAATAAAATATCTATAGTGAGATTTTAGTGTATAGAACAAAAATATATGCTATAATCAGGTGGAATTTATACCAGGAATGAAGATCTGATTCAATATTAGGAAAACTATCAGCACAATTGTCCATATCAACAACAAAAACAACAAAAATCATATAATTATATCAATAGATTCAGAAAAAGCATTTGACTAAATACAATACCTAAAAATTCTTAGAAAATACCAGAATAAAGGGAACTTTTCTTAAGGTGAAAGGTAGCATTTATCTAAAACCAAGAGCATGCATTATCTGGAACAGGGAAAAGCTTGAAGCCTTCCTTGTAAGATCAAGGATGAAACAAGAATATCTGTTGTCATTGCTATTATTCAATACTATATTAGAAATGCTAGCTATAGCAGTAAGACAAGAAAAAAACAATGGAAGAAATATAAATTGGTAATGAGAAAATAAAATTATCCCTCTCTGCAGATGATATGATGGTATACTTAAGGAACTCAATTAAAAAACCAGTTGAAACAATGAACAATTTTAGGAAATTTGAATGCTATAAAATAAACCCACATAAATCAGGAGTGCTTCTATATACTGCCAATAAAATCTAGCAGCAGGAGATGAAGAAATTCCATTTCAAATAAATGCAGACAAAATAAAATACTTGGGAGTTTACCTGCCAAATCAAACTCAGTAATGTGTTTAAACACTTGTCATACAAATAAAGACAGATCAATCAATTGGGAAAGTATTAATTGCTCATGAGCAGGTTAAGCCAATATAATAAAAATGACAATTTTACCCAAGTTAATTTACTTATTCAATTACATATCAATCAAACTAACAAATAATTGTTTTATAGAGTTAAAAAAATTCATATGGAAAAGCAAAAAGTCAAGAATTATTGAGGGAATAGACAAAAAAAAAGTAAAGGAAGGCAGCCTCACTGTTCCATATTTCAAATTATGTAACAGAGTGATAATTTGTACTACAAAGTGGTACTATAAATTATCTGATACTGGCTAAGAAATAAGTGTAATAGGTGAAATACACCTTTTTTGTTGTCTATTGTTTTTCAGTCATATCTGACTTTCCATGACCTCATTTGGGGTATATTTGGCAAAAATATTGAACTGTATGTCATTTCTTTCTCCAGTTCATTTTACAGATGAATAAATTGAGGTAAAGACCTGTCCAAAGTCACACAGTTAGTAAGTATCTGAGGTCAGATTTGAACTCAAGATGATCATTGTAAGTAGAATCTTTCTGATTCCAGGCCCATTTTGACTCTATCTAGTGTGCCACCTGGCTGCCCATAGATACATAATAGGTATATATGCACATGAATATACATACATAATACAAAGTACTAAATGACCACAGTAATTTTTGATAAGTTCAAAGATGCAAGCTTGGGTTAAGAACTCAATATATAACAAAAGTTATTGTGAAAACTGGAAAGCAGTTTGGCTGAAACTAGACATAGACCAACAACTCACATTATAGACCAACATAAAGTCAAAATGGATAAATGATTTAGACATATCTGTCAGATCTATAGTTAAGGAAAAAATACATGACCAAATAAGAAATAGAGAGGATCATGGGAAACAAATAGATAATTTAGATTACATAAAATTCAAAAGCTTTTGCACATAAAAAAACTAGTGTAACCAAAATTAGAAGGAAAAGTAGAAACTGGGGGAAATGTTTATAACAAGTTACTATGATAACTATGATAAAAGTCTCATTTTCAAATATTTAGAAAACTTAACCATATATATATAATATATGTATTTTTTATATATAAGCATTCTTGTTATAAATGGTCAAAGAAGGTAAGCAAGAAGTTTTCAGCAAAAATCAGAGATATCAATAGTCATATAAAAATGCTCTAAATCATTATTGATTGGTGAAATACAAATTAAAAAATACTGAGATACTATGTCACACCTATCAGGTTGACTAATATAAAAGAAAAAGATAAATGCTGAAGGAGATTTGGGAAAAAGGACACCAATGCACTGTTGGTAGAGTTGTGAATTACTCCATTCTGGAGAACAACTTGGAACTAAGTCCAAAGGACTATAAAACTGTATACCCACTGACCCAGCAATATCACTACTAGGTCTGTATCCCAAAAAGATCAAAGAAAAGGAGAAAAGATTTATTTGTACAAAAATATTTATGTCAGCTTTTTTTTTTCTAGTGGCCAAGAGTAGGAAATTGAAGAGATGCTCATCAGTTAGGAAATGGCTGAACAAGTTATGGTATGTGATTGTGATGGAATACTGTTGTGTTCCAAGAAACACTGAGCAGAATGGTTTCAGAAAATCCTGAGAAGTCTTATATGAATTGAATCAAAGTGAGGTGACCAGAACTTACAGAATATTTTATACAGAAACAGCAATACTATAAGAATGATCATCTGTGAAAGAAATAGCTGAGGGGGCAGCTAGATGATACAATAGGTATAATTCTGGCCTCTAATAAGTAGAACTTACTGAGTTCAAATATGGTCTCAAATGCCTAACAGTTACTAGCTGTGTGATCCTGGTCACTTAATTCCAATTACTTCTCCAAAAAAAAGAAAGAAAGAAAGAAAGAAAAGAAAGATTTATCTGACGTGATCAATAGAGATCATTCTTTTTTTTTTCTTCTGAAAGATCCATGACAGAAAAAAAAAAATTCTCCAGAAAGAGAACTGATGATCTGAATGCAGATTGAAGCACACTTTTTAAAACTTTATTTTTTTAAGTCTTTTCTTTTACAACATGGCTAATATGAAACTATATTTTGCTTGACTTCATTTGTATAATTGATACATATTGCTTGCTTTCTAAGGAGAAGAAGGTAGAAGGAAAAGAATTTGGACCTCAGAATTTTCAAAAATGATTGTTGAAAAAGTTTACACATAATTGGAAAATATTAACAAAATAAAAATAAATTTAAAAGAAGCACCTGACTTAAAGCAAATGAGATAGAGGCTAAAGCATTAGAAATGGGATCTATGTCTGTAACTTTGGAAATCAGTTGGTACTAGAATTTTGATAATGGACTTGTTATCTCTCAGTGGATAAGTGCTTCTGGGATTCTTCTGATAGAAGCACAAATCCACATACACAGGTTTATCCAGTGATAGCCTGTTCTGGATTTTAGGAACTGTTTGCTTGTTCACAGACAGAGACTTCTAGGAAATGTTCTCCTGCCTTATCCCATCCTTTTAGTGGCAGGGGAAAATGCAGGTAGGTGGAGTTTGACCTCAGTGACTTAGAGTCAAGAAAACCTGTATTTGAATTTCTCCCTTAGACACTAGCTGTGTGACTCTGAACAGGATATTTAATCTCTCTGGGCTTCAGTTTCCACATTTGTGAAGTGAGAACACTGGATTCCATATACTCTCAAGCTCCTGTTCTCTCTAATCTTTAGCCCTATGATCTTGCCCACTTAAATAGAGTGAGGTTGCAAAGTTCTACCTATGGGCACATATCCTCTTTTAGCTAAAAGGAAAAATGAGCCTATTTCCACTTCACCTCCCACTCCCCATTTGTATTCTCTAACTCCCAGCATTGTTGACTAGTGAGTAAAATTGATAATTCTTATTTAATAAATTTAAGTTTTGTTGAACTTCTTGGCCAAAATAAGATTGAAAGTGAGGCAGCTGAACCAATAATCCAGGTCAAAACCCCAGCATTTCTAGCCTGTTACCTGCGTCATTGCCCCAGATTTCTACTTTATTTTGACTGAAGGGACCTGAGGGTTTTAGGAGGCTTGATCCTACTCCTTCTTTCAAGTAGCTGACATTATAAGTATTAAATAATACATGGGCCCCAAGTCAAGAAAGCATCTGAGCACCTTCATTCAAAGGTGACATTCCAGATGGAATGAGTGTGTCATTTAATGATTTCTTGGTGCTATTTTTGGACCTTCTGAAAGGAATGATAGAGTATTCAGGGAAAAGGCGGGGTGAAATGGTGACAAGAGAGAAGCAGAAGTCTTTTTTACCCTCTTTATGCTGCTGTTGCCAGTCTTGTTAACCCTTACTAGGATGGTGGAAGAAGCCAGAAAAAAACAGAAGAAACAATTCATCTCTGAACACATTTCTAATTGACTACATTCTAGTGATCTTATAGACAGGAGATTTGAGTCATACTAAAGATGATCTATCTAGCTCACAATATGATTTCACAAGGATAGGTCCAGTATTTGTTTCATTTCTGTCTTGGCCAACCACTTCATTTGTAGCTTGTTTAGAATAATATTACATTATTCTATGACTGGCACACTGGATACAAAGCTGATCTTGAAATCAAGAAGACCTAGATTCAAATTCTGCCTTAACACTTTTATGACCTTTGTAACTTGAGGCAATTTACTTAAATTCTCCAACTACAATATCCTCATCTGTAAAACAGGTACATTAATCCCCCTTGCCTTCATGTGTTGCTGTCAGTATTGAATGAGATAATATATGTAAATTGCTTTCCAAATCTTTAGGCTCTTTTTGATTGTGAGCTACTTGAGGAACTGAATAAAGAAAAGGTTGAATTTTTATTTAATTTGGCATATAGCCAATGTTAAAATCTAGAGAGAGAAATGGAAAACCACTGCAGTATCTTTTCTAATAAAATCCAAATAGAATCGCAAAGTTATACTGAAAATGACTGAACAACAAAAACACTATTAAAATATATTTATTTGAAGCAGGATTTATCCTCAGGTGTTGTTAAGTTTATAAAAATTTGCTTTTCTTGTGATCTTTGTGACCTTTTTACTTTTTTTCACAGGTAAAAATGAAATTGAAATGTCAGAAAATGACCTGAAAAAACTTCCACTACTTAAATGGTGTGTTTTGGAAGCCATTCGCTTAGTTTCCCCTGGTATAATTGCAAGAAAGGTGATTGAACCAGTGAAAATTTTGGTGAGTTTTTATTTGCTTATATTATTATTATTATACTAATAAGTATTCTGTGAGAAAATATTTCAGATTTTATACTTGCAGCATCTCTTTTGGCCCTATGTTCTATGATATATAAAAAGTTTGAGAATTTTCTCATTAATTTCTGGGTAATTAATCATTTTATTATGGCTGGTGAATAATTAACAAAAGGATGGTCATTTGACTGACTCTCATAAAGTAAAAGACCCCTCATGGAACCTACTCAGCAGTTATATACCCTTGTTAAGTGCCTGAGAGTAGAAATTAATTCTGACTGGTTAATGAGACAATGAATATTGTAATGAAATTGGGTTTATTCCAGTAAGGGTTTGGGATGGCTCTGATCACTTAGTCTTGAACAACAAAATTTGTGTATACCAGGCCCCTCCCTCTTTAGGGGAAATCTAGACAAAAGGGAGAATTCACTTCTATCCAGGCCTATCTAATTAAATATGATAGGCAGGAAGTCACCACTTCCCCTACACTAGAATCTCTACCTTTTCTATCAAAGTGTCCACATGTAGGTGCATCTGGCCCATTCTTTCATCCTATCATATACCTGGCCCTTCAAAGGCTTGGCTGGATAACCTTCAGGGGCTAATTTTTGAATGAGGAAATGTAAAGGGGAAAAACCTTAGTCTTAATTCAATAATTGGTCATTAATATAATAGAGAAATAATCATGTCTCTCAATTCTAAAATGGAAAGAGACAGATTCAGACAGACATACTGGAATGAATTAACAAAAATAATTGATTGTAGAATATTTTTACATAGGTTATTTAACTTGATCCTCACAATAGTCTATGCAGTAAAGTAGTGTTACCTCTGTTTTAAAGATGAAGTAACTGAAGGGTGGTCATCAACTCCTAAATCCTGACTAAAAAGCATTTATTGAACACTTATTATGTGCTTTACAATGTTTGGGTTTTTTGTTTTGGGGTTTTTTTTTTGGTTACAAAGTGTGTCTTTTTAAATATCAGAATAGGAATGTATTGACAGTGATTAGCACCAGTACCCGCATAGTTAAGCAAAACCAACCAACATAGTGTCTGCCTCTGGAAACATATGCAGAATTCCAAACCTGAAATTAATCACATTTGCAAAGAAGTGGGAATAGTTTTGATATGTCCTCTGGGACAAGATGATCATTACATTTAATGTGACAGACTTTGGACTTTTGACATCACTATAGTCACTCAGTAAATTGTTGTGGTTCTGCTTGCTTCATTATACATCAGTTTATATAAGTCCTCCCAGGTTTTCCTGAATTCCTTATATTTATTTATTTATTTTCTCATATTTAAGTCATAACAATATTCTCTGGCATTTGTATATCATAATTTTTCAATCATTCCCTCAGCAATGGACATTCACTTTAATTTCTAGTTTTGTATTGTTGAAAAAGTACATATCAACTGGCATTTACATAATGTTTTAATATTTACAGCCCACTTTACACATATTATCTTACAATAACCTCATCAGGTCAGACAGGGATGATATTACAGAAAACTGAATGAGTTGAGAGAAATGCAAGAGACCACCTCATCAGAAATGCAAGAGACCACCTCATCCAACTTGTTGTTCAGTCATGTTAGTCGTTTCTAACTTTCCATGACCCCATTTGCAATTTTCTTGGCAAAGTCCTGGAGTACCCTGTTCACTACCACCTCGTTGCTCCCATCTGACTCATACCTGACCAATAATTCCTTCTCCCATATGTAATATATGTGAGACCAATAAATATTTGGGGCAGAATTTTCCAGCTGAGCTTACATAAACACTGGTGCTTATTTTTTGTGTCATTTTTAAACAATTCATTTTCTCTTTTTATTATTGAATAAAGAAAACTATTTGAATATAAAGAGCCTATTTTGAAAAAAAACTGGTGAGTAGACAAGGCTCTGTACAGGGAGTACAGCACTAGTACTGTGAATTATTATGAAAACAGTCATTATTGTATTTTTATGGATAGCATGTGCATATATGTCAAAGCAGACATATTCTTTCCTTATACTTAAGTAGATAGTTTTGTGAGTTGCCAAAACAAATAAACAAACCTTCTAACCCCTGGTGACCAGCTTTGAGGAGATTGCTTAATACTGTCATCATCTGAAACAACATCACCTTATGCATGTTGGTAGGTGGTAGGGGGTAGAAAGATGAGAAAGATAATGCCTCCTGATCTCTCAGTTCTAGTCAAATCTTGGGAAAGGGATGGGTGATGTTATGTAATGTTGAATTGAGGTACTATCTTTTTATAAGGAATGGGATAGATTTCTATTTAAAATGGATGATTTATGGAGCTACTTCTAGGCCTACTTTCCAATTCTAACTCATACTGGCAGACCAGGATGCTAGGATATAGTTAAACAACTCTTCCCTCAGAGTTCTAAGGAGTCATCATGAGTGGCTGGTGCATTTGCTTGTGCTGTCACTTAAAAATGCCAACTTCTATGTTCCTCATTGATCAATTGACATTACCTATTCAGAGTTAACTAGCTTTTTTTTTTTTAGAAAATGATTGTTACTAAAGTAATATAGTAGAAACAATTACTTAAATAAATAAAATTTTTAAAATTCTAAAAAATCTGGGACACAATTTTCTACAATTACTTTCATTCTCCAAGGGAAAATGGATATAAGCTTAAAGACCAAGTGCTAATGCCCAAAGAGCTATGTGACAGTTCTTGATTAGAAGTCTTTTTCTTATGGAGTATCATTAGATTCCCTTTAGGTAGATGTAGTTCCTGTTTTTTTTTAAGACTCTTGAATTTGAACCTTCTTTTTATTTTATTAGTTCAGGCCAGATGTATTGTTTAATCGATGATGATGATGATGATGATGATGATGATGATGATGATGATGATAAACAAACAATAACTAGCACTTATATAAAATTTTAAGTTTAGAAATTATAGACATATTTTATTCCCAAGACAACTTTGAAAAGCAGGTGCTCTCATTATCCTCATTTTATAGATGAGAAAACTGTGGCACAGAGAAGTTAAACACCTTTTCCAGGACCACTCGGCTAAGTCTATGGGAGGGTTTGAACTCAGGTCTTATTTACTCAAAGTCTAACTCTCTAAAGATTGAGCCACAATCTTTAGAGCTAACTGGATATTTAGTACTTTGCTACTAGTCCATCTTCTCCAATGAGATGAACAATGCAAGATGGGGAGGAGAGATGGTTTATGGGGAGTGTTATATTCTCTTTGAGCTCATTCTTCTCCCTCTTGCTTGTTTTTGATACAATTAAAAAGAGTCTACATTCTCAAAGTGCTCCCAAAGCTTTACTATAGAAGCTGTGACCAGTATGGTTCTAATGAGTATCTGGGTCTAAGTACCCAGAGTTATATTTAATTATTTCAACCAATCTCAATATACTTTTATTATATTATACTTAGTTTTTTTTCCAACTTTATTATCTACGTTGTTCACATCTAGTATATACCTTTGATTGAAATATTATGGGTGTCCAGGAATTCTATACATTTTTTATATTTTTATAATTTTATACATTTGATTCTATAACTTAGTCACAGAGACTTTCTTACCTAAAAACAGTTTTGTTGTTGTTCAGTTATTTTTCAGTCATGACCTACTCTTCATAAACCCACTTGGGGTTTTCTTGGCAAAGATATTAACATGATTTGCCTTTTCCTTCTCCAGATCATTTTACAGATGTTTAAACTGAGGCAAACATGGTTAAGTGACATGCCCAGGGTCACACAACTACAAAATGTCTAAGGCCATTCTTGAATTCAAGAGGATGAGTTTTCCTGACTCTATACCTAGAACTCTCCAATAAAGATATCCAGTTTTAGTATCTTATTAGGCACTTCTCTGGGATTAAAGTATGGAGCATATGATATGCAATAAAACTGCAAATATATAAGAGGACACTTTTCTTCTAAACCTTAGGAGGAGCTAAAGAGTCCTCTACACAAACCTTAGCAAGGGAGACCATTCATTCAATTATATATGTATTTGTTTATTGATTTATTTGCCTATGGTTTTTTTGGATTAATTCACCTCATCTTTTTCAGGCTGTCAGTATAGTGTCCATTCACAGGCCAGATTCCAATGCAATTGGCAGAGAAACTTAAAGACAGCTCTGTTTCCCATTGGACCTGTTTATTCCTCCTAAGGCAACCTAGATGCTCCCCTTCTCCAGGCTACCATATTTTTGCTGAACTTAATGGAAATGTCTGGTCAGCATTAGCCCGGTGCAACTCATAACTCCTGAAATCAAGAGATTCACCTATTCTCTACCAGCCTCCATAGCAATATGGGTTACAGGGATATGTAACCATCTTTGGCCAACTATTTTGTTAAAATTTATATTTTTAATACATAAATGTATGTATGTATATGTGTAAACACATATATGCAAGAGGAAGATATATGTGTGTGAATATGTTTATGTATATACATATATATGTATAAATTTTGTTAGATTTGCTTGTTTACTTTGATCTAGAAGTTTTTGTGCAAATTATGAACTGGCTAGTCCTTATTAAATACCTCTCCTACTTTAAGAAAAAATCTTATCTGTTTGAGTGAGATTCAGTTCTTCTCACTGCTCCATTTGTCAAATACTCAAGAAGGTAGTTGCTACGCTCCTGAAATAGGTTTTTCTGAGCTGGTAGTCTCTTTCTGAAGGAATGTTCATAATCCAGTCTTTTAGGGAATTAACATTTCCAAATCTAGCTAGATTATCTTTTGAATAACTATAGCTGGGTCCATAATCAAAGCTTTTCTTGTCTTGGAAAGAACTGGGATAGCTTTTGCTTCATGGGCACAGCCTCTGAGAAATGGAGACTAGAAATTCTTAATCTGGAATGCCTAATGGGCTGTGGATGAATTTCAAGGGGTCTCTGAATTTTGAGGGGGAAAAATGCACCTTTATTTTAACTAATCTCTTAGCTAAAATGGAACACTTCCTTCCATTATATATGAAGGCAAGAAACATTCTGAAAAAAAGTCATAGGCTCTATCAGACTATCAATGATCCTAGGATCACTTACGTGCTATGATAAAACATCAGCATAGAAGGTCAGTGGAAGATTAAGAATTATTACTGTAATTTACATATTTTTAAACCTCTTTAATGTTCTTATGACTGACATAATTTTGGTTAAACCAGAAGAAACTTACAAATTGATAAAAATTATTATAATAATCTTTGAAATTAATTATTTTGAGAAATTATGGCATTTTCAAGTTGAAATGCTGTAAAGTTGATGAATGTTATATAATGTTTTTACAAAATTTATGTGGAGCAAGTTTTCTGAGATTGGCACCACACTAAAACTGTGAAGCATTTTATCATTTCAAAATGGAACAAAAACAACAAACCCTAAGACATTTTATGTTCTGTAGTAATTGTACTACCTTTCATTGGTAAAGTACTTATAACTTTTTTTGTAAGTTATACATTTATCTCATTTCATACTCAGTTTTAAAATAATAAGCATGCAATTATACATTACAGATTTTAAAAAATTCTTTCTTACCACTGAGCTAAAAATATCTACAAATTCTCCATATACATTTCAGTTGATGAAGCCTGAAATGGGGAATCAAGAGATATGAGTCCTAGCTAGGACTTGTAGCCTTAGGCTCTAATAATAAAAATTATAACTATAACCCTAAAATGTACAAATCAGGTTTGCTATTCATTTTCCATTTATTTTATTCTCCTTAGGATCCCTATTAATATTATTATTATTATTTGCCTTTTTTACAGATGAAAAAAATTATGGTTTAGAGATTGTTTCCAACACCTATCAGAAACAGCAGTGTTTTTCTTCCACTTCTGTAATTTTATGAATATAGGAAATCTACAATGGGGAAATGACCTCTAACAATTTAATAGATAATTTATGCACTTATGGCCTTGGGACTTGCCTGAACGCATTAAGAAGGAAGATGACTTGCTTAGGATGACAAAGTCTATGTGTGTCAAAAGTAAGACTTGAACTCAGATAGTCTGGACTCAGAGGCTGACCAGATAGATCCATTCAACCATGCTGCTTTTAATACTGTAGCCTTTAGTGAAAGCAGAGTAGACATGTTGATAGGATTTGATTTCTTTCATTTTTCTCATCCTTACTTCATCTTAGTTTTGCTATTATGTCTTATCTCATCCATTTTTTTAAAATGTCATTTTTAAAGATGTTAGGCAAGTCACTTTTTTTGAGCCTTAGTTTATTCACATATAAAATGGGAAGGTTAAACTTCATGACCTTCAAGCCCAGATCTATGATCTCTTTATTGCATAGCTCCCATTTATAACTAACAGTCCAGCTTCTAGCAGAAACCAGCAGTAGAAAGGTCTTCTATCTTTAGTCATACTTTCATAGACCTGCTGTTACCATTGTCCTTGTAGCTATTCTCCTTGTACCTCCAAGTTCCATGTGGCTTTTTCTGACAGCATGTTTTCACTAGTTCTACTACTTTACCTTAGGAATTTCTGCAATAGAGTCCAGAGCCAATTAATCCCCTTCTCTTCATTCCTGTTTTTTGGCATTTATACTCTGCCTGTAAAGTAAGTAGTGCAGATATTATTTTATCCATTTGACAGAGGAGAAAACTGAGGCACCTATTAAGTGATTTCTTTATAGTTAATATATTATGTTTCTCTGATTTTTCTTTCCCTTTTCTTTCCTATATACTTTTAAAAAATATTTTTCTTGAATCTTAAAGGAAGATCAAATTTTATGTTCAGTTTTGAGCATTTCATTAGAAATTATTGAAAATCCCCCTTTTCACTGAATAATTATCTTTTCTCCTGAAACATTATACTCAATTTTGCAGGGTAGTTGATTCTTGGTTGTAGTCCAAGTTCCTTTGCCCTCTAGAATATCATATTCCAGGCCCTCTGATCCTTTAATGTGGAAGCTGCTAAATTCAGGGTAATTCTGACTGTGGCTTCTTGATATTTGAATTGTTTCTCTCTGGCTGTTTGCTTGACCTGATAATTCTGGAATTTAACTACAACATTGCTCGGAGTTTTCATTTGGTGTCTCTTTCAGGAGATGAATGATGGATTCTTTCAGACTATTTTATCCACTGGGTCTACAATATTAGGGCAGTTTTCCTTGATTATTTCTAGAAATATATTCTTTTAATAAGGCTCTTTTTTTGATCATGACTTTGATGTAGTCCAATAACTCTTGAATCATCTTTCCTGACTCTGTTTTCTTTGTTGGTTGTTTTCCTATGTGATGTTTTATAGTTTTTTTCTATTTTTTTAAAAAATAATTTATTTGATGCTTGATGTCTCAATTGAGTTATTCACTTCCACTTGTCCAGTTGCAATTTTTAATGAATTATTTTATTCAGTTAGCTTTGTTACCACCTTTTCCATTTGCTAATTCTACTTTAAAGGGAATTGTTTTGTTCAGTGGATTTTTTTTCCCATTTTGCCAAATCTATTTTTTAAGGAGTCAATTTCTTTATTACATACACACACACACACACACACACAGATACATATATATATATATATGTATATATATATATATATATATACACACACACACATAATATATTTTTAAGGAGTTGTCTTGTTCAGTATAAATATATATTCATATATTTATTTATTTGCCATTTCATCAAATCTATTTAAGAAGTTGTTATCTTCAGTATTTTTTTCTATTTTGCCAAACCTATTTTTTTAAGGAATTGTCTTCTTCAGTATATTTTTGTGTTTCCTTTTCTAAGATGTTAACTTTTTTTTCATAATTCTTCTGTATAGCTCTCATTTCCTTCTTTCTTTTTTATTTATTTTTTGCTGAGGCAATTGGTATTAACTGACTTGTATTAGGAAGTATTAAGTGTCTGAGGCCAAATTTGAACTCACGTCCTTCTGACTTCAGCTCAGCACTCTATCCACAGCACCATTTAGCTACTCCTCTCATTTTTTTCTTCTGCCTCTCTTACATGATTTTTAAATTACTTTTTGAGTTCTTCCAAGAGAATCTTTTGAACTTGAGACTAATTCATATTCCCCTTGGAGACTTTACATGTAGGGATTTTGCCACTGCTGTCCTTTTTTGGGTTTGTGTTCTGATCTTTTCTGTCACCTTAGTAGCTTTCTATGGTCAGGGCTCTTTTAGCTTTTTTGTTTATTTTGAGAAATTGAGCTCTGTTCCAAGTACACAATAGACACTGTCCTAAGCTTCTTTTGCAGGAGGACAGGGCCTCTCACTGGCTTACTGCACTAAGGTCAGAAGTGATGGCAGCTTTCCTATTGTGTCTATTTTGCAGTTTACCTTCTACATGGGGCTGGAGATCTCATAGCTGGTCTTCTGAGCCACTGGATGGCTGAGCCAGGATTGTGAAGCTCCTTTGCTGATTTTGCCATGGCTAGATTCCCTTCACTAGGTCTGCTATAGAACAAGCTCCCCATCCATCCAAGTGAGACAAACCTTTCCTGAAATCCTTCTATGTTGTCTTAAACTGGAAAATTGCTTCACTCAAAATTTTTGTGGGCTCCGTCACTCTAGGATCCGTTTAGAGGCTTGGTTTATTGTAGTTTCTGAGGGAAATTAGAAAGAGTTCAGAAAACTTCCTCACTTCTCTCTGCCATCTTCTTCTTCTCTATGTTCTCTGGCTCTTTGTGCAATTAATCCTCTATCCAAGATTATGAGTACAAGTACGATTAAATTTTCAACAGCTGACTGGGAAAATAAGGATTCTTTCACCTAAGTAGTTCTAGCATTTTGTTATTCAGTTCATTAACTCTTATCTCTATTTGGGTATTGGCATAAGCACTAAGATTTACCTTCATATCTCCTTACTATTTGCATATTCCATAGTGACTAAGTTTAATTATTACCTTCCCCTGTTATCAAATATTTGATTTGTCCCAGAGAAAAGAAGATAATAGTGGGGAATATGATTTTTGCCCTCAAATACATCAAGATCCATTATGTGGAATACCTTTCCTAGGTATGGTCAAGGAGTTGGATACTGATCTCCCAGAATTTTCCTCTTTAATTCTTCCCCTTTCCATTCATTTCCCACTCTCTCCCTAAAGAATGAAGTACCTTATTACAAATCTTCTGTCTTCCCAGACTGTGAAAAGTATAATCTGATTGTTTTGTTAAGTTTGGTTACCATTTTTGAATTAGTTTAATTTTTTTTCCTTTACCTGGTAAATGTGATAAAACTGTTTATCAATAAATTGTAGTTTATGTTTGTGCTACTACTTGAATACAGCTTGAATTGGGTGATTGTCAGCAGCCAGGAAAAGCAAAGAGATAGATGTAAACTTGTGACATTTGTCAAAATATAATTTCTAGAGCTGAAAAAGTTATTGATTTTAAATAATTACTTAGCATAGAAAGAATGCAATCTCTGAGCATCATTGGGCAAATGAGGATATAATAGTTAAGTGGCAGCTAACTAGTTTGACTGGCATTGAGGAGGCATATGCCATTACTACAGCATCCTTTTTTGAACCACAAAGAGAGTGATTAAAAATTATGGCTCAAAGGAGTAGTCTAGTCCACAAAAAGGTAATATGAAACTGAGAGGTTAGGAAAGAAAAAAGTTAGCCATCCTTACCTGCTTGCTTAGTATGAAGAACATCACTTCTGTAGGAAGAAGAGTTGAATTTTCCCTGAATGTGTCAGTCATATAGTCAAATATCAACAAAAGAAGGGATAATAAACAGTTTCTAGTCTCAAGAAATTCATGGTCGGTAGCAGAGGTGGGGAATCTCTTTTCTTCCAAAGGCCAGCATCAGTCATGGGCTCAAACTTATGAATTTATAGAACTAAATCAATAGGAGGTGCCTGTGGTTGCCTTAGCAAATGATTTCATGGGATTTATATGGCCTGCAGACCAAACACTCACTACCTCTAGGCTATGGAAAGATGGTACTCCCACAAATAAAAAAAATTATCTAGGTGTTTTTATAATTATTACTGTCCAAAAAATGTAAAGGGCTACCCTGTGAACTTTTAAGCCCCTGCCTTCCAAATCTAAGATAATATTATTTGATTTTTTGGTGATTTACCCAGCAACTCCCCATAGCAACAGAAAAAGATTGCAATGAGACTGATGCTTAAAGCTGAATTGGTGGCTGTGACTATACCAAGGCAAGTCTCCTGCTAATTTTATGACTTATTATATATGTGAAGATAAAGTAGGCAGCTACTTTTACAATATAATTTCAAGACTTTGTTATATCTTGTGGTTAGAGCGCTGTCCTGCAATACTTTCCCATTAATATCTGGATTTATTCATAGCATGGATTAATTCATTGAATTGTTTAGGTATCATCTTGTCATCCTAACCCTGAAAGAATTAAATGCAGAATAAACCTTCATTTGGGGGTTGGGAAGGAGGACTCTCTTAACTGCCACAGAGACATTATACTATAAAGAGAATTGGGGAAGGAAAGCTAGTCATACAGAAATAGTACACTGTGTTGTGGGGGACATGGTGTGATTCAGGAATTTTTAACCTTTTGTTATGTTATAGGCCTCTCTGGCCATCTGATGAAACCTTTGAATCCCATTGCAGAAACATTTTTTTAAATGAAAAAAAACAAAGAAATTACATAATATTGCAAAGGAAACTAATCTTGTTGAAATGAAAATGTATATTTTTTTCTTATCTGAGTTTACAGACCTTTTGAAATCTATCCTTAGAGTCTTTGGAGATTAGTATTCTGGAGGGTAAGAATTCCTGTGCATAGAGCACTGAACTTGGGAGTCAGGAACACTGTTTGATGACACCTCAGACACTTATTAGCTGTATAGCCCTTGGCAAGTTAACCTTGGTTTTCTCAATTAGATTTGGAATGAATGACCTCTTAGCTTCCTTCCATGTGTATGACCTGTGATCCCAAGATACTAATGAATAAAAGACACTAACGTCAACTTGAATTCTTGTTGAAATTTTGTCTGGGGGTCTCCTGGGCTATCCCATCTGAAATTGTCAAATATAATATAAGTGTCATGTATTCCATTTTATAGAAGGAGAATCTTCAACTGGGGTTACTAGGACCTTTCCAGGGGCTAGAAATAGTGATTTTCCTTTTAAAAATAGGAACATTTGCAGCCATAGGCTGCTGATACTAAGCACTGATGAAATACAAGCAATTATGCAACACAAGTCAATTTTTTGTGTGTGAGATATGCTTAAAGTCAACCCCTTCATGGAGGGCATTTATAGATTGATTATACAGTATTAAATGAATGTGACATTTGATGACTAATCATGATTGTTGTATAATTAATAACTTTCCTTCAGTGAGTTTAATAATTTTGTAATGATTCTTTTTATTTCAATAAGGTCAAACAGAAGATATAAAAATTTAAGGGCACTAATGCCCTTTAGTTTTAAAAAAGTCTTTTGTGAAAGCTAACTCTTTCTGATGCTATGTGTGGTAGCATATCTGCAGTCTCTGCTGTTGGGGATGCTGAGGCTAGTGGATATTTTGAATTCAGGAATTCTAGGCAAAGCTATGATGGCAGAATAAAGATAGAGATTTCCTTTGGCCTTCACCCAAATCCCTCAAATACCTTTAAATGGTATTTTGAACAGGTTCTGCAATTCCAGAACCCATAGGGGAAGGGGTGAAACAGTTTTCTAACCCAGGCTGACTTGGAGGATCAGTGGCAAAGGTCTGTTGCATCAGTATAGGGGAGAAGTACAATTTGGTGTGGGTTGAGCCAAGTGAAGCTGGGCCCAGCAAGCCAGAAGCAGGCCTCTGGGCAATTGAAAATAAAGCAAGAGAGGTAGAGGAAAAATTGCAAAGAAAAATGGGAGTGATTCAAGAAAACTATGAAAAATGAGTCAACATCTTATAAAGGAGACACACAAAAAATACTGAAGAAAATAACAACTTAAAAATAGACTAGCACAAATGTAAAAGAGGTACCAAAAAACCAGTGAGGAAAAGAATGCCTTAAAAAGCAGAATTGACCAGGTGGGAAGATTCACTGAAGAAAGTAATTCCTTAAAAATTAGAATTGAGCAAATGAAAACTAATGACTTTATGAAAAATTAAGAAACAATAAAACAAAAATAAAAGAATGAAAAAAATGTAAAACAATGTGAAATAACTCATTGAAATGCAGGAATTCTGAGCTTCAGTGGGACTAAGCAAATCAGATGTTTGTACCAAATCTGACATCAGAGTGGTGAGCCCAGTGGTGAGCTTTTAAGATTGTGCAATACTTAGGGAGGAATGAACTGATCCAAGTAAATAATAGTTGTTCAGTTGTTTCAATTATGTCCAGCTCTGACCCCATTTGGAATTTTCTTGGCAAAGATACTGGAGTAGTTTGCCATTAACTTCTCTAGTTCATTTTATAGATGAGGAAACTGAGGCAAACAGAGTAAAGTGATTTGTTCAGAATCACACAACTAGTAAATGTTTGAGGAAAGATTTGAACTCAGGAAGATGAGTCTTCCTGATTTTAAGCCTAGTATTCTACCCACTGTGCCATCTAGCTGCCCAAGGTCAAATATGAAGCAGATCAAAGCTTCCATGGAAATTGAGAGTGGGATCAGACCTGTGAGTTGGCACTCCACTTCCAATCTGGGTGAGATTATAGGAAGATCTAGTCTGAGAAAAGAAAAATAAAAGTCCTTTATTAAAAATCCCTTACTAAAAGCCTAGTGTAGAGATTCAAGAAAAAATATGCTTGCAATGTAGGTAGGCTTCCTGTATTAGGAAGCTCTCTCTAGAAAAATTTAGTCTCATTTTTGTTTCTAGAGGAATTCTACTTCTGCTCATCCTTTATACTTCTAGAATAGAAAAACACTATATCATTTATCCCCCTCTGTCCTTCTTTTGACATGGCTCTTTTCTTCCTGTATAACTGCTGCTGTTTTAGTACAGAAGGAATTTGCTGCTGCTTCCTGGTGCTATTATCAAGCACCCCTAGAGACAGCATGTTTTCTCCTCCCCCACTAGTGGCAGGGCAGCTATTGCCCCACCACTGGTAATAACTGCAACCCACAATTTCTTTGTCTATCATTGATGACTTTGTTACTTCTAAAACAGATCTAAAATTGATTTATAGTGGCTTTAATTTTGACTTTTGGGTTTACTTACACTGTTCTTCATAGGAATTGATAATGATTTTTTAGAATTTTTTAGAATTTTTAGAAAGAAAATGAATTTTTGACAGGTGCTAGATAGACATTTGTGTGTTTTTATGGTTTGCTATTTTTTTATGACATAATTGTGAGAAGAGTGTATGCAAAAAGTGATATCTTGATCTTCTAATAAAAAGATTAGCTTGTCATCCCCCACAATATACTTGTTATTTTATAATTAATAAAGATCTCTTTAATAAGTGAATACTTTCATTGCAGTTAGATTTATAATTTATAACTGTTTTTCTATTTTAGAATTATACTGTTCCTTCTGGTGATATATTAATGATGTCTCCTTTTTGGGTCCATAGAAATCCAAAGTATTTTTCAGAACCTGAATTGTTCAAGCCTGTAAGTTTTCTTTCTCATTATGTTTTCTTGTTCTGCATTATTCATATATATTATAGATCCAGAAATTATGTAATGGAATTGCTTTCTTATTTTATAATCTGATAATAAGGTCATTCATTCCACAAAAGTATTTTGAGAAATGGTATCATGCTACTCGAATAATAAAAATTGGCCACAAATTTATAATGGGCAATATGTATAAATTGGAGTGGATCTTTGGATTTGGAAGCAGATATGAAAACAGATTTACCTGATACTGTGTTCTCCTGCCTTATGTTCTTTAGTCTATTTCACTGTGCTTAAGTTGAGTATCAGTCTACATATAGTACATATGTACATGTTGTGCATGTACACACACACACACACACACACACACACCAAAAAAAAATTTTTGCTAGTGAAAATTGAAGTCATATATAAAATTTTGTCCTCTCCCCCTAAGAATTGTGTAACTTTGGGCCAGAAATGAACAAAGTGTCATTTAGTTCATCCCCTGTCTCTCAAGACATTGCCATAAATGGCATCCAGATGTATTGACTCAATTTTCCTTTGTTTTGACCATCTCCAATGTCTTATTACCAAACTTATAATGAGGGGTGATTTTATGTTGGGGCCTAAGACTTTATTATAAATATCCCGCTTTTATAAGGTTAATTCTTTATTTGATTTACATTGTCATTACATTTACCACTTACAGAGATTCTTTTTTTAAAACCTTTTTTATTTATAAACATATTTTCTAGAAACATAATTGTGTCTGATATTAATAACAGATTGGAAAAAATTACTAGCAACACTGCAACTTTATATGCAAGGATTAGCTGTACGAGGTCATTTTTAGCCTAGAGAAATAAAGTTAAGCTTATTTATACAAGGCTGACTTGGAAAAAAATGTTTTCTTCCCACAGGAACGTTGGGAAAAGGCAAATTTAGAGAAGAATGCTTTCTTGGACTGGTTTGTGGCATTTGGAGGAGGGAAGTACCCATGTCCAGGAAGGTCAGTGAGACAGCTGGATTGGATTTATTCAGAAATTATGTTGACAATAACTCAACTAAAGAAAGCATTTTCTTAATCTTCCTTTACTTTAAGTCTAAATAGATTGTGATTGCTTCATTTCTTATGAAAGTGGCTAATAACAATACTTGTCTTTTGGCACTAGCAAAGTTTATTCTGACAAAAAATGTCTCATTACTTATAGTCAAAATTGATGTGCAAGATCATATGCCAGGCTTTCCTTCAAAGGGAATTTATTCATTCATTATCCATTCATTGATTCAACACCTGCTAAATACCTTTTAGGTATAATGCACTGTGTTTGGTGTTGAGGGAAATACAAAGATAAATTAGATTTTGTTTCTGCCTTCCATGACCTTATAATTCACAAATAAATTTAGTTGTACTTTAAAATAAATAGTATGCTTCATCATTAGTTATTTGGGATTGTCTTGGATCATTCTATTGGCTGATAATAGCTAAATCATTTATAGTTCTTCATTAAACAATATTGCTGTTACTATGTACAATGTTTTCCTGGTTCTGTTCACTATGTATCAGTTGATATAAGTCTTTCCAGGTTTTTCAGAAATTATCCTGCTTTTCATTTCTTACAGCACAATAGTATTTCATTGCAATCATATTGGTTGATTGGTTTGTTATTCTTTCTTATTGAAGAGGACCAAAATTACATCACTATTTAGAGTCAAATTACAGTGCATCTTCCTTAGCTAATCAAACTAAAACAAAAGTCAGAATGCTCTGCATAAATCAGATACAAATAGTTCCTATGAATATCTGGGGTGGATTCTCTAACTTTGCACAACTCATGTTTACTCTGAGCTACTTCAGTTCTGCTTTGCTCCCAGAACCCTGCACCTTTTCTGATTAGGGCATGTCATGATGGTTAATCCTGTGAAAGTGTCTCCCATGTCCATGTAACCAATTCTAAAGTTCTTAAGACAGACCTTGAGGATATCCTTGTATTATTTTTTCTGACCACCAAGTGAGCACTTAATCTGTGAAAGTTCTTCATAAAATAGTCTTTTTTTAAAGTGTACATTTGACATTTGAACAATTAGCTATCCCAGTGGAGTTGCACTTTCTGCTCTAGAGTTTGAATGTTTAACAATTGAGTTGAAAAAATGACCTTAGTGTCTGGTATCTTATTCTGCCAGGTGATCTTCAGAAACTTCCTAAGACAATTCAAATGGAAGCAATTAACTTTCCTGGCATGGTGGTATAATGCCTAGATTTCTTAGGCATACAAACAAGAAGGTTAACACAAAGACTCGTAGACGTTGAGTTTTGTAGTCAGTCTAATGCCCCTCCTCTTCCATACTTTCCTTCAAAACTGCACCCAAACTGAGCTAGTTCTGGCAATTTGTGTAGGCATTCCCTATTTAATGAGCATCCATTTGATTTTCAATTTTTAGTCACTACAAAAAGAACTGGCATAAATATTTTTGGTATATGTAGATCCTTTTCTCTTTTGTGAGATGTCTTTGGGATATAGACCTTTAAGTGATATTGCTGGATCAAAGAGTATAAACAATTTTAAAACCCTTTGGGTATAGCTCCAATTTGCTCTCCAGAAAGATTGGGTTGTTCAGAAATCTACCACTAGTGCATCAGTGAACCAGTTTTCCCACATTCCCTGCAAAATCCAACATTTTTCTTTTTTGTCACATGAGCCATCTTGATAGGTGTAAGACAATACCTCAGAGTTGTTTTAATTTGCATTTTTTCAGATCAATAGTGATTTACAGCATTTTTTTAGACTATAGTTTTGATTTCTTTGCCTGAAAACTGCCTGTTTATATGTTTACCATTTATCAATTGAGAGTTATATTTTTATAAATTCTTCTCAGTTCTGTACTTTTTTCAAAAATACTTACTACAAAATTTCCCCAGTTTTCTGCTTTTCTTATAATTTTGATTACATTGGTTTTGTTGGTGCAAAACTTTTTATTTTCATATAATCAAAATTATGTTTTACATTTTATAATGTCCTCTATATTTTCTTTGTTTCTAAATTCTTCCCTTATCCATAAAACTGACAGATAAACTATTTCCTGCTCTCTTAATTTGTTAATTTTTATGTGTAAATCACGTATCCATTTTGTCCTTATCTTGGAATATGGTATGAGACCTTCATTTACACCTAGTTTCTGTCATATTATATTCTAGTTTTTCCTGCAGTTTTTGTCAAAAAATGAATTTTTGTTCCAAAAGTTTGGATCTTTGGATCATTTACTATAATATATTTTGTCTCTAAGCTATTCCATTGATCCACCACTCTTATTTCTTAGCGAGTGCCAGATTGTTTTGATAATTACTGTTTTATAGTACCGTTTGAGATTTGATATGACTAGACCACCTTCGTTCACATCTATTTTCATTGATTCCCTTGATATCTTTGAACTTTTATTTTTCCAGATGAATTTTGTTATTATTTTTTCTAGTTCTATAAAATAATTTTTGATAGCTTAGTATGGCACCAAATAAATAAATTAATTTAAGTAGAATTTATTATATATTGGCTTGGCTTTTCCATGTGCAATTATTATTTTCCCAATTGTTTAGATCTGACTTTGTGTGAAAATTGTTTTATGATTGTGTTCATATAGTTCCTGGCTTTGCCTTGGCAGAATCCTAAATATTTTATATTGCCTACAGTTATTTTAAATGGAATTTCTCTTTCTACATCTTGCTGCTGATATTTATTGGAAACATACAAATGTTAATGATTTTGTGGGTTTATTTTGTATCTTGCAACTTTGTTAAAGTTATTAATAATTTAAAGTAGACTTTTTTGTTGTTTCTCTAGGATTTTTTAAATATACCATCATATCATAGTAGTTTTGTTTCCTCATTGCCCATCCTAATTCATTTATTTTTCTTCTTTTATTGTTGTAGCTAAAATTTCTAGTACAATATTAAATATTAGAGGTGATTACGGATATCCTAGCTTCACCCCTGATTGTATTAAGAAGGCTTCTTTGCTTATCCCCATTACAATTCATACTTGCTGATGTTTTAGATAAATATTACTGATCATTTTAAGATAAGCTCCATTTATTTCTATGTTCTGTAATACATTTTTATGAGAATTTTAATGAGAATGGGTAATATATTTAACAAAGGCTTTTTCTGCATCTATTGATATGATTTTTTTTATTTCTGTTGGTACTATTATTGATATGTCAATTCAGGTATACTGATAATTTACCTAATATTGAACCAGTCATGCATTCCTGGTATAAATCCCATTTGGTTATAGTATATGATCCTTGTGATATGTTGTTGCAAACTCTTTGCTAGTATTTTATTCAAAGTTTTTGCATTAAATATACATTAAGAAAATTGATCTATAATTTTCTTTCTCTTTTTTGGCTCTTCTTGAGTAAGATATCAGCATCATATTTGTGCCATAAAATAAAATGTGGTAGGATTCTTTCTTCACCTCTCTTTTCAAATAATTTATATAGTATTCAGATTAATTGTTCTTTAACCCTTAAGTAAAATTCACTTGTGAATCCATCTGGTCCTGGGTATTTTTCTTAGGAAGTTCACTGATGGCTTGCTCAATTTAATTTTCTAATATTGAGTTATTTAAGTATTTTATTTCTTTTGTGGACCTGAATAATTTATATTTTTGTAGATATTCATTGTCAATTTTATTGGCATATAAATGGGCAAAATAGTTCCTAACAACTGTCTTAATTTCCTCATTTGTCCTTTCATTTTTGAGTCCAATAATTTGTTTTTCTCCTTACCTTTTTAGTCAAATTAGCCCAATGGCATATAGTTATTTTCCCTCATAAAACCAGCTTCCAGTTTTACTTATTTAGTTAAATGATTTTCTTACTTCACATTTACTAATACTTCCTTTGATCTTCAAGATTTCCAATTTGCTGTTTCGTTGAGAATTTCGGCTTTTTTTTTCCAAGTTTTTTTTAGTTGCATGCCCAATTCATTCACTTGCTTTTCCTCTATTTTATTAATATAAGAAATTAAAGATATAAATTTTCTTTTATGCTCCCTTTTGCTGATTCCACAATTTTGTTGTTTCCTTCTTGTCATTTTCTTTAATGAAATTATTGATTTCTTCTATCATTCACTCTTTGACCTATTTGTTTTTTAGGATTAGATCATTTAATTTCCTGTTAATTTTTAATATCTCTTTTCATTGTCTATTCAATTTAAATTGTTGCATTATGACCTGAAAAGGATGCATTCACTATTTTGTTTTCCTATTATTTGATTGTAAAGTTTTTATGTGCTAATAGTCTTTTTGTGAAGGTATCATGTACTGTCAAGAAAAGGCATATTCCTTTCTATTCCCATTCAGTTTTCTCCAGAGATCTATCAAATATAACTTTTCAAAAATTTTATTTACCACCTTCTTTATTGTTTTTTAATTAGATTATCTAGTTTTGAGAGGGGAAAGTTGAGGTTTCCCTTTCCTCCTATTACTTATCCAACATCTTCTTCAAAAAACTTGAATGCTATACTATTTAGTGTTTATATATTTAGTATTGATATGATATTGTCTGTGATGCCTTTCAACCATATTTTGTTTTTTTCTTTTTATCTTTTAATCAGATCTATTTTTGCTTTCATGTTATTTGAAATCATGATTCCTATCCCTGTTTCTTAGCTTCAACTCCATTCCCTTACCTTTATCACATGTATCTGTCTGTTTCAAATGTCTTGTAAACAACATATTTTAGGATTCTGTTTTTAATCTCTTCTGTTAGCCACTTCTGCTTTATGGGTGAGGTTATCTCATTCACATTTTTAGTTATAATAACTAATTGTGTATTTCTCTCCAGAATATTTTTTCACTTACTTATCCTCCCTTATTTTATCTCCACCTTTTCCCTCCTTATAAGTGCTTAGCTTTTGATCACCCTCTTCCCCATTATTTCCTCTTTTTTTAGTTATTCTCACTCTTCCTTCTATAAGCCTTATAGGGTAAGATAAATTTCTATATCCAACTGAGTGTATATGTTATTTCCTCTTTGAGCCAATTTTGATGACAGTAAGATTTAAGCTTTGCCCGCCACCCTACTCCACCTCATCTTCTCCTTCATTTATGCCTGTGATGTGAGATAATTTATCCCATTCAATTTCCCCTTTCCTTCTTCCCACGTATTTTCTTTCTCCCTCTTTTATTATTTCAGAGAATTATTCAATTAAAGTCACCTTATATTCACTTCCTTTTTCTACCTATACTCCTAATTGCTCTTGCAATAATAAATATATTATCTTATCATATAGAAGTAAAAAGGTTAGCCTTATTGGATTCTTTATGTCTTCTATTTCTTACCTATATGTATTACCCTTGATTTTTGTATTTGAAGATCAAGTTTTTTATTTTTATTTTTTATCACCTCCAAGTAGGCCTTAGTTAAGAAAGAATATATTTATGTATATATATATATGTAGACATAGACATATACATACATAAAGACACCTCCCAATACTTACATATATTTTCAATCCTTATTGGATCTTTGCTTTAATTCTGCTCTTGAACTTACCTTGTTATTACTTAATCTCCCCACCACCCATGATTCCCTACCTTTTCTTCTTTCTTCATCTTTTGCTTCCCCATCCACTGATCTCTTTCCCCTTATTTCTTTATAAATTTTGGAGGATGCTATATCCTTCATGGTATATATGTTTCATGCATTCTCAATGTGAGTAGGTTTTCAGAACTATGAGCCCTCTGTCCTCCTCTAATGCCTTTGTGTCTATTCTTCCTCTGCACTTCATTTGTATAACATGATTACTAATTTTTACCTTAACTGTCAGAATCTTTCTTTTGAGCTACCCTACTGTTGATGTAAAGCTTAAATAATGGTATTTCCTAAGTAAAACAAACAAACAAACAAACAATTTGGTCATGTTGAGTTCCTTGAAATTGAAAACTCTTTCTGGGTACAGATGGTTTGCCAGCACAAGACAATTGGAACTGACCTGAATTACTCTGCTGTTGAAAAGATCTACGTCTATCAGAATTGATCATCACATAATCTTGTTGTTGCTGTTCTACTTGGTTCTCTTGGTTCTACTCAGTTCAGTTAATAGCATTTCATGCAAGTCTCTTCAGGCCTTTCTGAAATCATCTTGCTGATCATTTCTTATAGAATAATAATATTCCATAATATTCATATACTATAACTTATTCAGCTATTATCCAACTGATGGACATCCACTCAAGTTTCCATTTCCTTGCCAATACAAAAAGGGCAGCTACATTTTTGTACATGTAGGTCATTTTCCCTTTGTTATGATCTCTTCACACTGGGACATAGACCCAGTAGAGACACTGCTGAATCAAAGGGTATGTATAATTTGATAGCCCTTTGGGTGTAGTTCCAGATTGTTCTTCAGAACAATCTCACAGCTCCACCAACAATGTATTAGTTTCTCAGTTTTCCCACATTCCCTCCAAAATTCATCATTATCTTTTCCTATCATCTTAGCCAATCTGAGAGATGTGTAGTGGTATCTCAGAGTTGTATTAATTTATATTTCTCAGCTCATTAGTGATTTAGAGCACTTCTTCATAAAACTAGAAATGGTTTGTAATTTCTTCCTCTAAAAATTGTGTGTTCACATCCTTTGACCATTTGTCAATTCTCATTTGATTTTTAAATTCTTTTTTACTTTATTTTATAAATATTCTCTAAACAAGAGCCATTTCACATTCATCTTTGAGGTAGAAGCTTTGTTAATTCAGTGTCCTCCTGTGAAGATGAATCTCAGCCTTCTCTGTTCCCATAGTAAGTTTTTATGGTGGCATTCTTTCTTTGCCTGTTCATTTTTTTAAAATAAGAAGTATTAGTATAAACATCTCTAAACTTGGCATAGGGGATGGTGCCTCCAGCTTCACTTGATCTATATACTCTTATCCAGAACCCCAAACCAAGAGATCCACCAGCAAATGCCAGCAGCCTGTTACATGCCTGCTTCTGCACTCATGAATATGTTGGTTTCCTCTTGCCCAGGCTGCCTCTGCAGCACAGCAGGGCCTGGCATTCCTTATCATCCAAAGTTCACTCAATCTTCCCAGACTCAGACCCGGACTCCACAAACAGTCCAGGAGATAAAAGTTTCTGTGTTTCTGCTGAGATTCCTGTCACACTCAGATCACCAAAGGTCTCCCCACTTGGTGTTTCTGTGTAGGTAAACTGGGGGTATTTGCACTTAACATAGGTTAATCCCTGACCCAGGATTTTTCTTCAATTTTCTTGGATTGTACCAGGAGGATCCCTGCTCTGCCCCAAGTCTTCTTGATTTTTCACTAGTCTGTGTTGAACCTGAGACACAAATTTGTTCTATTTGTAGGGAAAATCTGGAGAAATTGAAATTTACCAATCTGCTTCACTATCTTCCCAGAATCCTCCCCTAAATCAAATTTTTTATTGAGCTCTGTTCTTTTCATTAGAAATGCTTAAAAGCCCTCTATTTCATTAAATATCCATTTTCCACCTGAAAGATTATATTCATTTATTGGGTAGGTAATTCTTGGTTGTAATCTTAACACCTTTGCTTGTCAGTATTTCCAGTATATTTCAAGTCCTTTGGTTCTTTAATGTAGAAGTTGTCAAACCCTGTATATGTCTGATTGTATCTCCACAATGTTTGAATTATTTCTTTTTGCCTACCTAAACTATTTTCTCCTTGATTTGTGAACTCTGAAATTTGGCAATGATTTTTCCTTTTGAGATCTCATCTTGGGATTTCATTTTATATGGGATTTTTCATTTTGGGATCTCTTTCAGGCAATGATTGATGGATTCTTTAAATTTCTCATTTGTTCTGTGATTCTAATGTATCAGGACAGTTTTCTACAAAGTCCCAAGGTTTTTTGTGCTTGGGCTCAGCTTTTCACTGGGCTTCAGGAATTAATGGCTTGCTTTCTCTGAAAGGGAGGCTTCCCTTATGGCTAGTACTGGGGGGGAGAAGGGGGAATTTCTGTTGGCTTCCCTAGGGTTTGGGATTCAGTTTATGACCTACTGTGGGGCCTTGCTCCTGGGTTACTTGGCCCTAGGGGAGTAGTTTTGTTGCTGATCTGCCCAAAGGATGGGGCCCTGCTGATAGGTCACCATGGAAACAGGATCTCACTTCTGGCCCCAACACTGGTCAGCAATGGGGTCAAGGCCTATCTGCTGATCTGTGCTGGAGGTGGGGTTGCTAGGGTGAGACCTTGCTGGGCTATACATACTGCTCACTAAAATGGGGCCTCATTATGGACTGCCCCTGACCACCACAGATCCCCTGCTATGAGGTTGGCTGTTGCTGCTCTTGCAGTTCCCCAGTGAGACAAACCTCTCCTGGAATACTGATAAGCAGTTCTATTCTGAACTTGTTTTCTAGTTGTTTGGAGAAGAATTTGGGAGGGCTTCAGAGGGTTCCTTCTTTACTCTGCCATCTTGGTACCAAAAGGTGTACTTAAAAAAAAAGGAATAAGAATACTCTTTTCTTAAATATGAGATTATCTCAGAGATTTTCCTAGGTCATTAAACATCTTTAGTTTGATGTATCCCATTTGACTGCTTAAATTAGTCCAGTCTCTAGAGCAACTCTTCATCAAAATACATTTTTGATGTTTTAGGATCTTATTTAATGATCTTGAAATAATATACCAAAGTTACCAAAGAGATTTTCAAATCACACATTTAATCACACATTTAAATGAAAATGTTCTGTTTTTAAAAAGGAACAATATTATGCCAAAAGTTAGCAATAATTCTAGGTTGTTTTCAAAATAGAAGTCTTTTTGTCTCCCCTTCTTTTCTCCTGCCCAGAACCCAATATTGAGTCTAAAAATAGATGAAAACAAACTCTGGTCATATGGTATCTAATTTATTGGATAACTCATGTTTATTCTCATTGTGGTCATAGCAATCTTAAACTTTTCACAATTTGATTAAGATTTCCTATAAACATCAAAGTAGATTTCCATTTATTACTTTTTTTTCTTTTCTCATTCTCCTCTTTCTAGATATCTTTAATAACAAATGAAAACTCTCTGACATTGTCTTTGTTTGGGATGTTGGTAAATAACACATTAGACTGAAAATGACACATGAAATTGCTATCAATTGCTATCAATAAATTAGTAAAATACGTTTATTTATTTATAACTGAGGGTCTAATTAGGTACTCTTAGGACATCAAAAATAGTAGTTTTGGAGACTGACAAAGTATTAATTTTTGCCAGGTTGCCTGAATTTGTCAACATATTGTTATATAAAAGGAGCCATTAACAGTAGGTCAATAACAATAGGGACAAGATAGTGGTAAAAGAACCCTAAATTCTGCAAGATCAAGAATGGCTGTTCCTTTGAGTAAATTGATGACAATTCATGCATTTCTTAAGTTCAGAATTTCACGATATAAATTTCTGCCAACTAAGCTGCCGTAAACTGAAATTTTAAATAACCAACCCTTGGGACTTTTCAGTCTTTGAGATAGACAAAGAAGATTAAAATTGTTTAGGAAATAAAATGACCTCACTTGGATTAAGTATGGGAAGACATATCTTTCCACTGAGCAAGCAAAACCAACTATCCCTTGTTGTAATCCCCAGAAAATTGTACCCATTTGTTATTTGTCCAATCAATTATCTCTACACAAAATACTTAGTGATTCAGAAGATACTGCTTATGGTATATCCAGCAAGCAAATTTTATCCTGAAAAATATTCTTATTCACTTGCAGCTGTTGTAGCCTTGGCACCGGGGCAGAGTGGAGCAAGAGTAACTTTAATAAGCTTGCTTAGAAATGTGTTTGTTAGATAAAAATCTTGTTTTTTTTCAATGTGCTGGTAGCTAAGGATTTGAATTTAAGGGCTAAAATAAGCATTCAAAATGGGTTTTGGGGAGAAGAGAAAAATCTCTTCATTCATTCTCTTTAAAGAAGAATACCTGGGCACACTCTGGAAGTGACCCTTCCCAAAAAAGATTATATGTGATTTTCTTGCTTTGTAAGAAGGAAAGAGCAGAACTTACAGCCAAACTTCTTTTGAAGTGAGATTATAAAATAATGACAAGATTTTATTGGTGAATTCCATAGTCATATAGAAAGAGTGAAACCTGGTGCATTTACAATGATACTTGGACATTAAAAAAAAAGAAAATGCTATGATCCACTTTTAAAGTAATAAGCATGTATTTTTTCCCCCACTCACTCTCCCTAACTTAAAAGAAAAATAAAACTCTTGTAGCAATTTTATACACACACACACACACACACACACACACACATTTTTTCCCCAAAATTATGTCTTATTCTGCCACTCTGAGCCCATTCTATTTGTTAGGGCATGAGTTATGGCATGAATCATAATCAGTTCCTTGAAATCTTAATTGATCATTGTATGGATTAGAATTTTTAAATCTTTCAAAGGTGTTTGTCTTTACCATGTCATTATTCCATAAGTTGTTCTCTTGGTTGCACTCAGTTCACATTCACTTTGCATCAATTCAAGTTTCCCCAGGTTTCTCTGAACCTGTTCCTTTCACTGTTTCTTATAGCATAGTAAATATTCCATTATATTCAAGTACAGTAATCTATTCAACCATTACTCAATTGATAGATACCACCTTAATTTCCAGTTTTTTACTACCATAAAAAACTGTCATCAATATCTTTTTATGTATAGATCCTTTTCCTCTTTCTTTGCTCTCTTTGAGATATAGACATAGTGGCAATGCTGCTGGATCAAAGACTATGCAGTGTTTAACAGCTTTTTGTGCATAGTTCCAAATGACTTTCCAGAATGGCTTCATCAACTGTGTATTGATGGGACACAAATTTCATTTTCTAGGTTATGGTTATTGTTGTTTTTTGCCATTTTTTCCATTTTTGTTCATTTAATTTGGTGGAGTTAAAATCCAACTTCAGAGTTGCTTTAACTTGCTTTTTTCTAATAATTATTGATTTTGAGCATTTTTTTCATATGACTACTGATAGTTCAGATGACTTTCTTTGAAACCATCTGTTATAGCTTTTAATTATTGATTAACTAGGGGATGGCTCTTATTTTTAATAAATTTGTACCCCTTTTACACATTATGATGTAGAGGGCTGAAACTATTGGGTTGATACACTGAGGTCAGGACTGCTGAGCACTTGAGGCTAACTACCAATTGGACAATACTCTATGGGCATATGCTTGGAAAATGGTCCTTTCCATCATCCGTACTGGCTCAATGATTGGTGTATAGAGGATTGTAGGAGGGACTAGGGGGTGGAGTAAAGCTAGCCAGGGACACATTCTTGGCAGTAGACGTGGGAGAAGATGGTTGTGGAGATTCTGCTTCCATCCTGTTCAATCTTGCCCAAGTGTGGGAACTGAGGACCCTAACTTCACTGAAGAAGTCTCCAGTGACCAGGAAATTAAGTGAGTATTTTAATAGACAAACAGGGAACTTACTTTCTTTCTTAAGAGTAAACCTAGTAACCTTTTATAGCTGCAATGGGGCAGATATTGGGAAAAGATTCTCCCCCATCCCCAGCCCCACATTGGGCGCCAAATGTAACTGTGCTAACACCCAGGACACCCCAGAGTCAGGATAAGCAAAAGTCCGTCTTTATTCTTGGTCTTAGATGCAGGATTTAAACTCCCCTCATCTACTAATAGTTGTATAATGTTTATTTTTCCTTTTATATTTAGTTAATTCATATTTTTGCTGCTAAATAAAGGAGGAGGAGGGGAACTAGCACTTTATTAAGTATCTACTATGTGCTAGGCACTGTGCTAAGCACCTTCTAAATATTACCTCATTTGATCTCCATAACAACCCTGCATGGTGGGTACTATTATGATTACTATTTTTGTAGTTGAGGAAATTGAGGGAAAAAGAAGTTGATTCATTGAGGGTCATATATCTAGTAAGTATCTGAGAACAGATTTGAACTCAAATCTTGCTTAATCCAGATCCATAACTTTATCCACTGAACCACCTAGCTGCCATTACTATTTTGTAATCATCCTTAGTTATTTGATCTTATATTCCTAATCTTCTGTACTTAAAAAAAAGTGGAGGGGGGAATGGATCTTTGTGATCCCTGATAAGTTATGTCAGCCTCTCTACATAGTTCCACTTTTATCTTTTTATCAGAACAATGTATACTTTTGTCTGAGATCTTCTCATACTTTTAAAATGTTAAACTATTAGATACTACCCATCTTTTCTCTGAACTCTTTGAAATCTACTTTTTCCAAATCATGTTGCATGTCAAGCTTTCCACTCCTCTATATTAAGTTCCATTCTAAAATTGTTCCATACTGTCAAGATTGCCACAATTTTCATTTCTAGATGAATAAACTGAGACACACGAAGTTTAATTGGTTTCTTTAAGGCTATTAAATAATTAGTAGCAGTGAAGGGATCTTGACTTCCAATTCAGTCTTCTCTTCACCACCCTGTGCTGTCTTAACATATCCTGAACATTTATTTCTTCAAACTTTTACTCATCTGTTTTTTTTTGAGTCAAATGTCCTTCACATCTCTCTACCTGTTCCAATCCCAGTCATCATTCAGAGTCTAGCTTAATGTTTCTCTCTCCAAGAAGCTGCGAACCACCTGCTTTCCCATCAAAAAGTCTGGAAATTATTTCTATATTTTTATACTATCATTGTTCTTGGTGCTTTCTCTAGAATCCAGAATGAGACCATTTTCTGCCTCATTTTTTACTTAACTTTAATCATTAAATAGATGTTGCTTCAGTCAAACTGAAACCTATTAAATATCTCGGCTTAAAAAGGCAAAGATCTCTCTCTGCATCCAGAACCATCTTCAGTCCTCCTAATCTATATCTTGCCACTGGATCCAGATGGCTCTGGAAGAGAAAGTGAAGCTGGTGATTTTGTACAGCCCTCACTCCCTTAAATCCAATTTATTTGCAAGTCATGGCATCAACTGCCTAGTATTATAGTCCTTTTTCAGAATGAAGGACAAACACCAGCAACAACAATTTAAAAGACAGTGAAACCATGATAAAATGAGATTAAATCACAGAGAAGCATAGCTAGCTAGTGACAGGGCTAAGACTAAAATCCAGTTTGCCTTACTTTTGCAGAAAAAGATAAATAGCATTTTTATTAAAACTTTTTGTGCATGCATGTTATATCTTATATTGAAGTAAAAACTCCTTAATAGGAACTTACTTTATATGTCTTTATATCCATTATAGCATCTTGGATACTGTCTTGTTTATAGTATGAATGCAGTATTAGTTGAATTAAATTCACTAGAAAATCAGTTATTCAATCAAAACTATTAAAAAATCACATACCACATCAAAGACTTTCCAATCCAGCCTATACTAGAATAGGTATCTGTTTTAAATTATCCCAGAAAAGTCATCCTCCAGCCTCTGCCTGTGGATTTCTAATAAGAACAAACCCACTACCTTGAGAGTTAGTTCATTCTGATTTGGGATATCTCATTTTTAGTTGGAAACCTTTCTTTACATTTACCTAAATTGGCTTCTCTTCAACATCTGTCCATTGCATTGTGGACCCAATCAGAAAAAAATTTATTCTTTCTTATCTGCAAGCCTTTCATATACCTGAAGAAAACTGTCACATCCCTCAGGTGACTTCTATCTCATAAATTAAATATCTCTAGTTCCTTCAGCCAGTCCTCATATGGCATATTCCCTTATCATCCTGGTCACCCTCTTCTGGATATATTTTAGCTTGTCATTATCCTTTCTATAATGCGGGGCCCATATGTGAACATAATATTCCAGATATTGTCTGGCCAGAGTAGAGTGTATCATCTCTCTTCTTCTGGACACTATAATTATCATAACACTGTTGTTAATATTGTCATTTTAATTGTCTCTTTGTGACTGCATTTAGGATTTTCTTGGCAAAGATATATTTCATTCTCCAGATTATTTTACAGGTGAGGAAACTGAGGCAAACAAAGTTAAGTTTCTTGTCCAGGATCACCTAGTTAATGTCTGAGCCCAGATTTGAACTTAGGAAGATAAGTTTTTCTGATTCCAGATTTCTGATATTCTGAAACTATCCACTGCACCATCCATGTGCCCATCTCAACACTCTCAAGAAAAATTTATATTAGAATTGCCACATTTTTTTCACATAAATTACTATCTACCCATGTTTCATCCACCCTAATTTTTTTTGAAATTAGCTCCTTAAATCAACTTTTTTTTTTTTTTGGTCAAATTTTATTCCTCAGTACAGCCATCACTCCCATCACCACAACTCTAGTGTTCTAGTATATAGGAATCAGTGACGATGCTAATTAGATGATCTGGTTAATTAGATAAATAAGTGATTATTTATTATTAGATATTAGATTATTCATTGCTGAATTTAATTTAGTTCAGGTCCCCATTAAAATGCAAATATTAATATATAGCATTAATTTTATTGCATTCTTAACAGATGGTTTTCCACTAATTATTTGAATGCTTGAATATCATGATATAAACATCTAATAAGGTCACCTATTTCATTATTCTTTTCTTTCTTTTTCTATCCTCCTTTCCATGATAATAATTAGCCATCTAACTGTCAAAATCTTATATTATATATAGACATGTAACTTCTAATGGCCTATTCCTTCCTTTGACCGCTTGATCAGAATATAAATTTTTCTTGGTGACTCTCTTTACCTAGTCCATGGTATTTTAAGAAAATGGAGACAAATGTGTCAGAATCCAAAGGGTTGGGAAAAGTCAGTTTATCAACACACTGCTGGATGAGCAGCATAGGGTAAATGAAAGTGTACTGAGATTAGGGCTGAGTCCTTGCTCTGACATTTAATAACTGTTGGACTTTTGCATGCCACTTTCTGAGACTCTTGTCAGTGCAATGGGGTTAAATAATATATTGCCTACTTCAATGGATTATTGTGTAAAAAAAAATCACACAATGTAAATGTGAGCTATAATTCTTCTTCCTTTTTTGCAGTCAAATACTCTTAACCTAGCCCACTGCTTACAGACATGAAACTGATTTACTTTCTTAAATTATTTGTGGAAGAAGGGAAGGTGTCATTTCCCCTTTAACTATAATAGTTATATCCCAATATATAATGTTTGTGATAAATATGCATGTACACTGCCTCTTCTGAACTCCAGGAAGAGATGATTCTATTTTCATAAGCTGCAGCTGTTGGCAACTAGGAATTTGCCTCAAGGCCTCTGCTCTTGGCAGCTCTGGAAGCTTTCCAAAGGATGTCATGTTTGCCAGCAGTAGTTTCAAAGCAGAAAAAAGGATCATGGGATCACACAGGGGTAAGAGATGGATGGGGGGGAGAAGTATGTGAGAGAAGAGTGTTTTTTTTTCCCTTTCCTTTCAAAAGAGAGTTAGGATTAAATCTCAAACTTATCAAAAATTAGAATAACCTTTCTAGGGTTACTTTGCACTCCTATCCACATGAACATCCTTAAGTCATACTATCCAACTCAATATTCTCTTTTGCTCATGAAAAAAGGCCATCCATTGTGAGTTTCCTTTCTTCCCCAGTTCCACACTTCAGATCATCTTACTTTATCCCTTAGACTTTCCTCCTTTGCTCTAGATCCAGAAGATAAGGTAATAGTTCTTGCCAATACCAGAGGCTCTACTGTACCCTTGATCCTCCCATCATCTCTGGGAGCTTTTCCTTTTAATAATTCCCCTTTTTTCTCTAATTTTCTACCATTCCTTTTTCAATGACAGCTATTTTTGATGCTTTCAAACATGTCTAGATCTTTCTACCCTTAAAACAATTAATTAAAAACCTTTATTTGGCATATCCCCTCAAACTATTGCCTTATCCTCATTCACACAACCAAACTTCTATCTACTTTCTTACCTCCTACTGCAGCTATCATCTCTCTATAGTGTGTGTGTGTGTGTGTGTGTGTGTGTGTGTGTGTGTGTGTGATCAGTCCTTTTCAGTTGTATCCATCTCTTCTTGATTCTATTTGGGATTTTCTTGACAAAGACACTGGAGTAGTTTTGCCATTTCTTTCTCCAGTTCATTACATAGATGAGGAAACTGAGGCAGACAGAATTAAGTGACTTGCCCAGGGTTATACAGCAAGTAAGTTTCCAGAGGCCAGATTCTGGAAGTTAAGTCTTCTGATCTCCAATCTCAGTTCTCTGCCCACTGTGCCACCTAGCTGCATCTCTCTATAGATGACTCTCAAATCTGCATAAATATGCCTTCATCTTTCTCCTAAATTCAAGTTCTATATATTCAACTGATAACCAAGTATCTTCACCTTGACATTATGTAGACATTTAAAATTCTCAAATTTGCATATTCATCCTTCATCTCTCTCATAAATCAAGTTCTATATATCCAACTGACAGCTTAGTATCTCTGCCTTGACATTATATAGACATTTAAAACTTAGTAGATTAAAAACAGTACTCCTGAACTTTTCCTTTAAGCCAACCCTATAATTGGAATGCTTGCCTTCATTACTTCCCTCTCTTGCAAGACTTAGCTCTTCCCAAGCTCAACTTAAGTACCACCTCTTTCAAGAATCCCAGTTCTGTACTGTATTCTTATTTTGTATATATTCTGTATTTAGCCTAGTTACAGATGTGCATTTTATTAGAGAGAATTTTTTGAAAGAAGATTTTTTACATCTATGAAGTAACGAGTCTGGACAGACATATCCTGTTTTTTATTCATAGGTGGACATGCTTATTTGTAATGTAAGCTTTTTGAGGGAGGCAACTATTTCATTTTTGTATTTGTATCTCCAGTGCCCAGTGCACTGGATGATTATACAGGATTAATAAATGCTTTTTAGTTATCTCACTGCTATGTTTTCTTCAAGTCCCATGTTCTTGGTGAAATCTTATCTGATTGCCATAGTCTTCAGTAACTTCTCTCTTCTCTAAACATCATCATTTATTATCTCTAACACTCTGCTGTCTTGACTTGTAAAGAATGCAGTGTCATGTTCAGTCATTCAGAAAACATTTATTAGGTACCTACTATGCATAAGAAATTTTTCTAGATGCTAATAATGCAAAGAGAAAAAATGACCAAGAATCTGAACTCAAAGTTTTTACATTATTCTATGGAGATATAACACATGCACACACATATGCACATACCTAGATAAATAATCACGCATTTGGAATGTTTGGGCAAAAAAGAATGCCACATTATACTTAGAAAAAGGTAAAAAGAGAAAGTGCATTTCCCTGGAGGAGGGATGAGGGAGAGCTTCATGAAGAGATGCTGTCTAAGCTTAGCTTTATAGGAAAAGAATTCTGAAAGGCAGAGATAATATGTGAAAGCAATTCAAACATGGGGAAGACTTGTATGAAGGCAAGAGATGGCATATGGAGTTTAAGGAATAGCTAGTTATCTAATTTAAAACACAGAAGACATGAAGGGAGTGATATGAAATACATATTACTGACAGGGAACGAGGGCAGTTACATTCATATTGTGAAGGAACTTAAATGATAGGCTAATGAGTTTGTATTTTATCCTAATGGTAATAATGACTGAAAGGTTTTTTTTTTTTTTTTAAGAGTGATGGGATTTGATCTATGTCTTAATAAAGTTACATTATATAGTGAGATCAGTTAGGATATATTATGATCATCTAAGTGAGAGATAAGGAAGACCTAAACCATTTCAGTGACTATTTTTGTAGTCTATCACCTTTGTTCTGGTGTCATTCCCTTCCCTTCATATTTTTGCCCCCAGAGTTAATCAGTTCACTAAAGCACTGGCCTTTTCACTTCAATTTTGGCCCCTATTACTTTTTTGTTCACATCCTACTAATCTTCAGCTCTGTACCATCTCTACTTGACTGAATTCCTGAAAAAGGTGGTTGTGAAAGACATCGTATGGGTACTATCCACAGGACTTGGCACCTGATTTGATGTACAGGGTTAAAGAAAAGGGAAGACCCACAGATGACTTCAAGATTTTATGTTAGTTTGTAGTGGCTAGAAACTGGAAAATGAATGGATGCCCATCAATTGGAGAATGGCTGGGTAAATTGTGGTATATGAATGTTATGGAATATTATTGCTCTGTAAGGAATGACCAGCAGGATGAATACAGAGAGGCTTGGAGAGACCTACATGGACTGATGCTAAGTGAGATGAGCAGAACCAGGAGATCATTATACACTTCGACAACGATATTGTATGAGGATGTATTCTGATGGAAGTTGATTTCTATGACAAAGAGACCTAACTGAGTTTCAATGGATAAATGATGGACAGAGACAGCTACACCCAGAGAAGGAACACTGGAAAACGAATGTGAACTATTTGCATTTTTGATTTTCTTCCCGAGTTATTTTTACCTTCTGAATCCAATTCTCCCTGTGCAACAGGAGAACTGTTCGGTTCTGCAAATATGTATTATATCTAGGATATACTGCAACATACTTAACATATATAGGACTGCTTGCCATCTTGGGGGGGGGGTAGAGGGAGGAAGAGGAAAAAACGAAACATAAGCGAGTGCAAGGGATAATGTTGTAAAAAATTACCCTGGCATGGATTCTGTCAATACAAAGTTATTATTAAATAAAATAAAATTTAAATTAAAAAAAAAGATTTTATGTTAGCTGAAAAGGGAGAACTCACCACTAACGAAGAGGAAATTAGAGCAATAATTAGGAGTTACTTTGCCCAACTTTATGCCAATAAATTCGACAACTTAAATGAAATAGAAAAATACTGCCAAAAATATAGCTTGCCCAAACTAACAGAGGAAGAAGTAAATATCCTAAACAGTCCCATCTCAGAAAAAGAAATAGAACAAACTATCAATCAACTCCCTAAGAAAAAATCCCCAGGACCAGATGGATTTACATGTGAATTCTATCAAACATTTAAAGAACAATTAACCCCAATGCTAAATAAACTATTTGAAAAAATAGGGATTGAAGGAGTCCTACCAAACTCCTTTTACGACACAGACATGGTACTGATACCTAAACCAGGTAGGCTGAAAACAGAGAAAGAAAATTATAGACCAATCTCTCTAATTAATATTGATGCTAAAATCTTAAATAAAATATTAGCAAAAAGATTACAGAAAATCATCCCCAGGATAATACACTATGACCAAATAGGATTTATACCAGGAATGCAGGGCTGGTTCAATATTAGGAAAACTATTAGCATAATTGACTATATCAATAACCAAACAAACAAAAACCATATGATCATCTCAATAGATGCAGAAAAAGCATTTGATAAAATCCAACATCCATTCCTAATAAAAACACTTGAGAGCATAGGAATAAATGGACTTTTCCTTAAAATAGTCAGGAACATATATTTAAAACCATCAGTAAGCATCATATGCAATGGGGAAAAACTGGAACCTTTCCCAGTAAGATCTGGAGTGAAGCAAGGTTGCCCACTATCACCATTATTATTTGATATTGTATTAGAAACACTAGCCTCAGCAATAAGAGTCGAGAAAGATATTAAAGGAATTAGAGTAGGCAATGAGGAAACCAAGCTATCACTCTTTGCAGATGATATGATGGTATACCTAGAGAATCCCAGAGATTCTACTAAAAAGCTATTAGAAATAATTCATAATTTTAGGAAAGTAGTTGGATACAAAATAAATCCCCATAAATCCTCAGCATTTTTATACATCACCAACAAAACCCAACAGCAAGAGATACAAAGAGAAATTCCATTCAGAATAACTATTGATAGCATAAAATATTTGGAAATCTATCTACCAAAGGAAAGTCAGGAATTATATGAGCAAAATTACCAAAATGTCTCCACACAAATAAAGTCAGACTTAAATAATTGGAAAAATATTAAGTGCTCTTGGATAGGCCGAGCCAATATAATAAAGATGAACTAATCTATTTATTTAGTGCTATACCAATCAGAATTCCAAGAAAATATTTTAATGATCTAGAAAAAATAACAACAAAATTCATATGGAAGAATAAAAAGTCGAGAATCTCAAGGGAATTAATGAAAAAAAAATCAAATGAAGGTGACCTAGCTGTACCTGATCTAAAATTATATTATAAAGCAGCAGTCACCAAAACCATTTGGTATTGGCTAAGAAATAGATTAGTTGATCAGTGGAAAAGGTTAGGTTCACAAGACAGAATAGTCAACTATAGCTATCTAGTGTTTGGCAAACCCAAAGATCCTAATTTTTGGGATAAGAATTCATTATTTGATAAAAACTTCTGGGATAACTGGAAATTAGTATGGCAGAAATTAGGCATGGACCCACACTTAACACCATATACCAAGATAAGATCAAAATGGGTCCATGACCTAGGCATAAAGAATGAGATTATAAATAAATTAGAGGAACATAGGATAGTTTATCTCTCAGACTTGTGGAAGAGAAAGAAATTTGTGACCATGAACTAGAGACCATTACTGATCACAAAATAGAAAATTTTGATTACATCAAATTTAAAAGCTTTTGTACAAACAAAACTAACGCAAACAAGATTAGAAGGGAAGCAATAAACTGGGAAAACATCTTCACAGTTAAAGGTTCTGATAAAGGCCTCATTTCCAAAATATATAGAGAACTGATTCAGATTTATAAGAAATCAAGCCATTCTCCAATTGATAAATGGTCAAAGGATATGAACAGACAATTTTCAGATGATGAAATTGAAACTATTACCACTCATATGAAAGAGTGTTCCAAATCACTATTGATCAGAGAAATGCAAATTAAGATAACTCTGAGATACCACTACACACCTGTCAGATTGGCTAAGATGACAGGAAAAAATAATGATGAATGGTAGAGGGGATGCAGGAAAATTGGGACACTGATGCATTGTTGGTGGAGTTGTGAATGAATCCAACCATTCTGGAGAGGATCTGGAATTATGCCTAAAAAGTTATCAAATTGTGCATACCCTTTGATCCAGCAGTGTTTCTATTGGGCTTATATCCCAAAGAAATACTAAAGATGGGAAAGGGACCGTATGTGCCAAAATGTTTGTGGCAGCCCTGTTTGTAGTGGCTAGAAACTGGAAATTGAATGGATGCCCATCAATTGGAGAATGGCTGGGTAAATTGTGGCATATGAATGTTATGGAATATTATTGTTCTGTAAGAAATGACCAGCAGGATGAATACAGAGAGGCTTGGAGAGACTTACATGAACTGATGCTGAGTGAAATGAGCAGAACCAGGAGATCATTATACACTTCAACAACAATATTGTATGAGGATGTATTCTGATGGAAGTGGATTTCTTTGACAAAGAGACCTAACTGAGTTTCAATTGATAAATGATGGACAAAAGCAGCTACACCCAAAGAAAGAACACTGGGAAACAAATGTGAACTATCTGCATTTTTGTTTTTCTTCCCGGGTTATTTTCACCTTCTGAATCCAATTCTCCCCGTGCAACAAGAGAACTGTTCGGTTCTGGAAACATATATTGTATCTAGGATATACTGTAACTTATTCAACATGTAAAGGATTGCTTGCCATCTGGGGGAGGGGATGGAGGGAGGGAGGGGAAAAATTGGAACAGAAACGAGTGCAAGGGATAATGTTGCAAAAAAAGTACCCTGGCATGGATTCTGTCAATATAAAGTTATTATTAAATAAAATAAAATAAAATATTAAAAAAATAAAAAGATTTTATGTTAGCATACCATAGATTTTAACATCAAAATAAAAGATGCTAACATCAAAAGAGCAAAATTAGGAGAAGAGACAAGGTGAGAAAAGAAAATGTTTGATTCAATTTTGGATATGTTGAACTTGACATACTGGCAAGAAATCTAGGTAGAGATTCTCAGAAGTTATGAGATGTGGGACTTAAATTCTGTGAGGAAATTTGGGTCATATATTGAAAATCATCTATGTAGAGGTGATAATTGAATTCATGGGAATGTGATAGTCTCGTGTGCTTTCTATTCTTACCTGGTAAAATAAGTGGCTGCATGAATTAATGAATGAATGAATGGGGTATAAATGAAATGAAAAAAATGAAAGCCCTAGGGTTACAAATAAATATCAAGAATGAACTGACTGAGAAAGAACTCAGGAGATGACAGTGAACCACTACATACAATTCCCAATCCCTATATTTTTGTCCACCTGCATTTTTGATTTCCTTAACAGGATAATAGTACACTATTTCAAAGTCCGATTCTTTTTATACAGCAAAATAACTGTTTGGACATGTGTACTTATATTGTATTTAATTTATACTTTAACATATTTAACAAGTATTGGTCAACCTGCCATCTGGGGAAGGGGATGGGAGAAAGGAGGGGAAAAATTGGAACAAAAGGTTTGGCAATTGTCAAATTAATTTACAATTAATTACATTAATTGCTGTAAAGTTACCCATGCATATAATGTGTAAATAAAAAGCTATAATTAAAAAAAAAAAAAGAATGAACGGACTTTCATGGAACTCACATACTAAGAATGGAAAACTACTTTAGAGTTTTCTTTTGCAAGTTAGATGAAGAGAATACAATATCAAAGAAGATGATAATATATCTTCTCTGACATCATTCCCAGTAATAGAACCATATTTTATTTCTGATACTAAACCGTTTGACAGTGACAAGACCTTTAGTGGTGAGAATTTTCTTTTCTGGTCTTCAGTAACTGGTTTCTGAGGAAATTAGAAAGAGGAGAACCAATATCTGCAAATGAATTTGCCAGATCACATTTTCACAAATTACTCTCATAGAGAAAGAGGATGAAACAATGAAAGAAACTGAGAATTAATACTCACTGGGGCAGAAATCAAGAATAGTGTTAACTGTAGTCAGTAGCCAAGAGAAGGGGACTGGTCAAGTGTTGAAAATTCCAAAAAGATCAAGGGGAATGTGGACTGAGAAAACCATTGACATTTACATTTCTCTTTGTATCCCCAGAATTAGCCCATGTTTCACATGTAATAAGTGTTATTTTATTGATTGATTACATTAATATGATAAATATAAATAGATGAGGATGAAGGTTAAGGCTTATAGAAAGAATGAAATATTGAACTCATTAATGGAGAAAAGAGATCAGTAGATGATATCAATAAGGATATGTGATATAATTTGATGAAATAAACTTTAAAGGAAAACAGGTGGTTGCAAGTGAGATTAACAGAGTTTGTAAAAAATAATTTCTGGCTCTGTAATGAAAAGAACATAAGAGATGGTGGAGTCAGGCTTGGAGGAGAGGATTGAGGTTAAACTGTGTTCAAGAGTAAATGAAATTTTAGTGAGAACTAGAAAATGGAAGAAGATAAAGATGAAAAGAAGAGATTTGAGGTTGCTAACAATAAAATTCTAGGGGAAACAACTAAAGGGAACATAGAGTAGGATTCTGGCTGGAAATAGGGATAAGATATGAAGAGAAGTGTTTGGCAGTATTAAATCAAAACTAGAAGAGGTGAAATTTTGCTAGCCAAAATATAGGAGGAGCAGCATATTTGAAGAAACTCATAGATTTGACAAATTCAAATTCCAGTATAGTTATAATGACCTAGCTCCATATCCCAGCTTTATTTGAGTGTGAAAAGTTGACTTTATCTCTTGGGACTTAGTTTCCTCATTTGGAAAATTGACTGGCTGGACTAGATAAATGCCAAGGTCTCTTTCAACTATAAATGTATGATTATTCTATGGATATATCTTGTAAGATTCTTTAAGATGTGCATTTTTCTTATTTTTGTCCCCATGCCTAGTTCAATGAATCTTGTACATAGCAAGTGCTCAGTAAATATTTGATGTTGATTTCAACAAATATTTATTATGCAATTTCATTGGAAAAACAAACAATTAAATGTTATTTATAAAACATTAACACATTTATATTTTCATCTATTTTGTAATTATGTAATGTTGTTTTTATAAGTCTGATAAATAAATCTGGCACGAATAATAACTTTTTATTATTTTTAACTTTTCTGACGTTAAAAATGATTGGAAATATTCCCAAAATAATTATAGTTCATTATGTTTCTGAATAGTGAATATATCTCTCCTTTTCTTCCTTCTTTTTTTCTTCCTTACTTCTGTCCTCCTCCCTTTCCTTATCACCTTCCTTCTTTTCTTTCTCTTCTTTTCTTCTATCCTCTCTAACCCTTTCCTTCAATGCAGGGAAATAGAATACTGTCCATCAGAAGTTCTTAGGAGACTTATTTTAATTGATGGATGGAAATGAATTTAAATAAGCATATCAATTTGTTATATAATTAAGTGCTTCTAAAACTATTTAAAATTAGTTACATTGCTAATTGCTCAGCAAAATATCTTTTTCAAAGATTCAAATAGAACATTATATTCAAGAATAATATAATGTAAGCATTGTATAATGTATCAAAATGAACATTGACTTTTGGGTTTCTTTTCTCAGTAGCTCTCATTTTCTCTGTGTGTCTTTGGACCAATGTGGCATTTAAAAAATTTGACAGCTGTAGATTCTGGGTAATTTAATTATCTATTAATGAGGCTAGTATGTTTATTAATAAAAGATAAGTGGCTTTTCACTTGCCAAAGACTCCTCATGTTGGTGAGCTCACAGTTGTAGGCTCTTTGAAAAGTAGATTTTTTTTGAGGAAGACTATCAACTCTGATCAGTTAATAATTAATGAGAAAATGAATATTACAATTAGAGTCTGGGCTATATTACTATGAGGTCTTGGTGTTACATCACTTGGATTGCCCAAATCTTTTCAAAGAAATTTATCAATTTCCATATCACCTATCTGACAAAAGGGAGAATCAATATTTCCCTGACTTGTCTGAGTAAAAGCGATGAGCAGGAATTCTCTCATTAACCTAAACTCAGAAATTTTTTTTTTTACTGTCTTATTAAATCTTGATCTGTGTAAATTTTGTCTAAGATTTTCCTGATTAGTTTCTGAATGAAGAAGTAAAAAAAAGGAAAATGTCTTGGTTCTGATTCAATAAGTAGTTATTAATACAATAGAGAAATAATCATTTCTCTCACAAGGCACTTTGTTTCCCTGGGCCTCTAGATATGGATCTGTACAGATTTTGTCTGTAAAATAAGTTGATTCAGCTCAAATTCAGCTAGCATTTTAGATTTGGGAACCTTGGAGATCATTTATTTTAATCTCTTTATTTTATTGATCAGAAAACTAAAACCTGAGGAATTTTAAGTGACTTTCTAAAGTTACCTCAGAAGAACTATCAAGGTTCTTGTTTTTGTTTTTATTTATATGCTAACTTTCTATTGCTGAAATTTGCAAGCAATTTTTTTTTACTCAATGAAGAAAACTTTATAAGCAATTATTTTTTAATTTTTCAGTATTTTATTTTTTCAAATACATGTAAAAATAATTTTCAACATTCATTTTTGTAGGACTGTGTTCCAAATTTTTCTTCCTCCTTCCCTTATCTCTCCCCTCCTCAAGACAACAGGCAATCTGATATAGATTAAAGAGAGAGATATATGTGCAATTCTTTTAAACATATTTCCATACTTGTCATGTTGTGCAAGAAAAATCAGACCAAAATGGGAAAAAAAAAACATGAAAAAGAAGAAATAAACAAACAACAAAAAAGGGTGAAAATACTCTGCTTTAATCCATATTCAGTCTCCATACTTTTCTTTCTGGATTCTGATGGCATTGTCCATCCTAAGTCTATTAGAATTGCCTATGTAAGCAATTTTAGAAGCTATTGGATTCAAAACCAAGAAATCCCCACTAGAACACACCCAACAAATAGTTGTCTAGCCTTTTCTATAAGACCATACAGGAGGGGGAAACCATCTAGTTCTGGGAGTGGAGTAAATGGTGGAGTAAAGTCAGGAAGCTTCTCAAATTTTCCCAGTTTGACTCAAAAAATCACAAACATGGACAGAGTCTGATGTAATGAAACCACCCTCCAGCTCAAGATGGTCTGAAAAAACTCAACAAAGGTCATCTCACTATTGTGAAAAGGGTGTTTAGCTGGGAAAGCAGGTGAGAGGGTCTTAATCACAACAAATCAGCAACTAAGACCCTCAGTACTGGTTCCTTTGTTAGAGAAGCAAATCAGGAGGACAACTTCTAGTCTTAGTCAGAAGGCAAACTCAGGGGAAACCAGGCTGTTTACTGAACAGAGAAGGTAAAGCTAACTTCTACAAACACAAGGGGCCCCTGTTCTCAAAGATAATCTTGGAACCACACCACCTTTGCCCCAGGATCAGAGTTCCACATTAAAAGTAAAAAAAAAAAAAAAAAAAGAAGAAGAAGAAGAAAAAGAAGAAATACCAAAAGAAAAGGAGAAGAAATTAGCAATAAACAGAAAATAACTTTGGCCATAAGAAAGCTACTATGGTGACAGGACAGACCAAAACACAGACTCAGATGAGCACAAAATGTCTACACAAGAAATCTCAGAGTGAGATGGATTGGTCTCAAGCCTAAAGAGACTTCTTGTAAATGCTCATAAAAGACTTCAAAAGGCTAGTAAGAGAGATAGAAAAAAAATGAGAAAAGAAACGAGAGGTATATATGAGAAAGTCTTAAGAAAAATGAGAAAAGTTTATATGAGAAAAAAAGTGTATATGAGAAAGTTAAAGAAAAGAAGGGAAAAAAATTGAAGAAAACAACTCCTAAAAAAAGCAGAATTAACCAAATGGAAAAAGAGATACAAAAATCAACTTAAGAAAATCACACATTAAAAACTAGAAAAGGGTAAATGGAAGCTAATAACCCTGTGAGACAAGAATTAGTCACACAAACTAAAAGGAATGAAAAATGGAAAAAAAAACATTAAATACCTCTTTGGAAAAACAGCTGACCTGGAAGAGAGATCCAGAAGAGACAATTTAAAAATTATTGGCCTACTTGAAGGCTATGAGCAACAAAAAAAGCCCAGATAGCATTCTACAAGAAGTCATTAAGGAAAATTGCTCCAGTATTCTAGAAACAAGGGGGAAATACATATTGAAAGAATCCATTGATCACTTTCAGAAAGAGATCCCACAGGGAAAAACCCAAGGAACATTGTTGCAAAACTTCAAAACTATAATTTCAAGGAAAAAATACTGCAAGATGCCAGACACAAGTAATTCAATTATCAAGGAGCAACAATGAGAATTCAATAGGATTTGGCAGCTTCTACAATAAAAGATCAGAGATCCTGGAATACCATATTCTGGAAGGCAAAGGACCTGGGTTACAACCAAAAACCAATTACCCCATAAGATTCAGCATCATCTTTCAAGGGAGAATATGGAGCTTCAATAAAGTAAGAGATGTTCAGTCATTTCTATTGAAAAAACAGAACTAAACAGAAAATTTAATCTATGAAAACAGGATGCAAGAGAATCTTTTTATGGTAAATAGGGGGAAAATATATATGTTTAAAAGCTAAATTGTTTACATCCCTAAATAGGAAAATAATGTCTGTAATTGTATCTGTCACTGGGACAGGGAAAGGGGACCATCACATGGACTGAGGATGTGGTTGTAAATGGTCCCTGGCATGATGACATCAAAGAAAAAAGGCCTTGATGGGTGGAAAAGGTCTGTACTAAAAAAAAGAAAAGGGAAGGTATGGGGAAATTATTTCACAGGAAGTGTTACTAAAGATCTATTACAATTGAGGGAAAGAAAGGAGGGGGATGAGCATTGTGTCTGAAGCTTGATCCCATCAGTTTTGGCTTTAAGAAGGAATGATTTAATCATTCAGTTGGGTATAGAAATTTATCTAATCCTATAAAAAAGTAGGAGAAGAAAGAGGGAAAAAAAGGGAGGGACAGAATAGAAGGGAGGGCAGAAACACTAGGAGAAAAGAGAAGATAAGGGGGAAAGGATTGACAGAACATAGTGAATGAGGTGGGTAAAAAATCACAAGACTAAGAATAGGGTGGAAAGAGAGAACAAATATATACATAGGGGAGAAAATAGGATGGAGGGATATATAGAGCTGGTAATCATAACTGTTAATGTGAATGGGATAAACTCTCTCATAAAACAGAAGCAAATGATAGAGTGGATTAAAAAACAATTCTACAATATGTTGTGTACAAGAAACACATTTGGCACAGAGAAACACATATAGAGTAAACATAAAAGACTGGAATAGGATTTATTATGCTTTAGCTGAAGTAACAACAACAAAAAAAAAAAAAAAAAAGCAGGGGTGGCAATCCTGATCTCAGAAAAAGAAAAAGTAATAAATCTCATTAAAAGAGAAAGAAGGAAAGTACATCTTAAGAAAGGGTACTGTAAATAATGAAGTAGTAATGATACTAAATGTGTATGCACCAACTGGTAGTGCAGGCAAGTTCCTATAGAAGATTTTAAACCAGTTACAGGAAGAAATAGCAAAAATATTCTAGTGAAGGACCTCAACCTTCCCCTCTCAGAATCAGAGAAATCTCATCACAAAATAAACAAAAAAGAAACTAGAGAGATTAACAGCATCCTAGAAAACCTAGACATAATAGACCTCTGCAGGAAACTAAATAGATACAGAAAGGAATACACATTTTTCTCAGCAATACATGGCACCTGCACAAAAATTAACCATTTATCAGCACATAAAAATCTCACAATCAAATGCAAAAATGCAGAAATAATGTTTTCTTTTCAACCACAATGCAACAAAAATTATATTCAATAAAGGACCAGGGAAAGATAGAATAAAAACAAATTGGAAATTAAATAATCTAATTCTAAAAAACGAATGCATTAAACAACAAATCACAGAAACAATTTATAATTCATCTAAAAATGACAATAATGAGACAACATACCAAAACCTATGGTATGTAGCCAAAGCAGTTCTTAGGGGAACTTTTATATCTCTAAATAACTACATAAGTGAAATAGAGAAAGAGAAGATCAGTAAATTAGGTATGCAACTAGAAAAGCTAAAAAATAAATAAATTTTAAAAACCCCAATTAAATACCAAATTAGAAATTTTGAAACTCAAAGGAGATAATAATAAAATAGAAACTAATTATTGAACTAATAAACAAAACTAAAAGTTGGTTTTATGATAAAAAATTAACAAAATAGATAAACTTTTGGTTACTTTAATCAGAAAAAGGAAAGAAAAAAAACCAAATCGCCAGCAATAAAAATAAAGAGGTGAACTTACCACCAATGAAAAATACACATTTTAAAAGAATAAGTAGTAGCTATTTTGCCCAACTCTATGACAAGTCTGACAATGTAACTGGACTGAATGAATATTTACAAATATATAAATTGCCCAGGTTAACAGAAGAGAAAATAAAATATAAAAAATAAAAAAATAAATTAAACAAGTTATTATTGAACTCCCTAAGAAAAAATTTACAGGATCAGACGGATTCACAAGTGAATTCTACCAAACATTTAAAGAATATTTATAATTATAAAAAACATAAATCCCAATACTATGTAAACTACTTGACAAAATAGGTAAAGAAGGGGTACTGTCAAATTCCTTCTATGACACAATATGGCACTGATACCCTAAACCAGGAAGAACCAAAACAGAGAATGAAAGTTACAGAACAACCTCCCTAATGAATATTGAGGCAAAAATGTTAAATAAAATAATAGCTAAGAGATTATATCAACTTATCAGCAGGTAATACACTGTGACTAAGTGGGATTTATACCAGAAATGCAGGGCTGATTCAATATTAGGAAAACTATTACCAAATTTACCATATCAATAATGAAATCAATAGAAATCATATGATAGTCTCAATAGATGCAGAAAAAGCTTTTGACAAAATACAACATCCATTCCTGTTGAAAACACTAGAGAGCAAAGGGATAAAGGGAGTTTTTTTTTGTTTTTGTTTTTGTTTTTTTTTTTAATAATCAGCATCTATCTAAAATCTATAGCAAGCATTATTTGTAATGGAGAGAAGCTGAACACATTCCCAGGAAAATAAGGGATGAAACAAGGATGCCTATTATCACCACTATTATTCAACATTGTACTGAAAATCTTGGCTTTAACAATAAGAAATGAAAAAGAAATTAAAGGAATTAGAATAAGCGATGAGTAAATAAAACTATGACTCTTTGCAGATAATATGAAGATATACTTAGAGAATCCTAGAAAATCATCCAAAAACCTACTGGAAACAATCCACAGCTTTAGTAAAGTTGTAGCATATATATTAAACCTATACAAATCATCAAAATTTCTATATATTACCAACAAATCCCATCAGCAATAGATAGAGAAATTCCATTTAAAATTACTGTAGACAAAATAAAATACTTGGGGGTCTACCTGCCAAGACAAACCCAAGAATAATACGACCACAATTACAAAACATTTCTCATACATAAATTCAGATTTAAACAACTGGAGAATTATCAATTGTTCATGGCTAAGCCACACCAATATATAATAAAAATGATAATTCTGCCTAAATTGGTCTAGTTGTTCAGTGCAATACCCATCAAACTGCCAAAACATCATTTCATAGAATTAGAAAGAATAATAACAAAATTCATTTGGAAAAACAAAAGATAAAGAATATCAAGGGAATTAATGAAAAAATTACAAAGGATGGAAGCTTAGCAGTACCAAATCTAAATCTATATTATAAAGCAGCAGTAATCAAAACCATTTGGTACTGGCTAAAGAATAGAGTGGTAGATCAAGGGAATAGAGTAGATATACATGACACAATAATCAAGGCCTATAGCAATCTAATATTTGATAAATACTCAAACTGTAGCTTCTGGAATAAGAACTCACTATTTGACAAAAATTGCTGGGAATATTGGAAAATAATATGTCAGAAACTTGGCAGAGGCCTACATCTCACACTCCATGCCAAAATAAGGTCAAAATGGATTTGGCCATGCTAATATATAATAAAAATGATAATTCTGCCTAAATTGCTCTAGTTGTTCAGTGCAATACCCATCAAACTGCCAAAACATTATTTCATAGAATTAGAAAGTATAATAACTATTTTGTCATTTGGGTGTAAAGGATGATACCATAAACAAATTAGGAGAATAAGGGATAATTTACCTATCAGATCTTTGGAGATGGGAGAAATTTATGACCAAAGAACTAGAAAACATTATGAAAAGCAAAATGGACAACTTTGAATATATTAAATTTTAAAAGATTTTACACAAACAAAACCAACAGAAACAAGCTTAAAAGGGAAGTATAAATCTGGGGGAAAATCTTTATAGACAGTGTTTCTGATAAAAGTCTCATTTCTAAAATGTATAGAGAAACTGTTGTCAAATTTACAAGAAAACTAGTCATTCCCCAATTGATAAATGGTGAAAGAATATGAACAATTTTCAGATGGTGAAATTAAAGCCTTTTATAGTTATATGAAAAAAAATGCTCTAAATCACTATTAGAGAAATGCAAATTAAAATAACTCTGAAGTACCACCTCACACCTTTCAGATCGACTAAGATGACAAAGATAATGATAAATGTTGGTGGTGATATGGAAAAACTAGGATATTAATGCATTGTTGGTGGAGTTGTGAACTGATCCAACAATTCTGGAGCAGAATCTGAAACTATGTCCAAAAGGCTATCAAATTGTGTATATCCTTTGATCCAGTAGTTACTTTACTGTTTCCCAAGGAAATCATAAAGGAAGGAAAAGGACCCACATGTGCAAAAATCTTTGTAGCAGCTCTTTTTGTAGTGGCAAAGAATTTGAAAAGGAGTGGATTCCTATCAATTGGGGAAAGTTTGAACAAATTATGGTACATAAAGATAATGGAATATTATTGTTCTACAAAAAATGATGAACAAGCTGATTATAGCAAGGCCTGGAAAGATTTACATGAACTGATGCTGAGCAAAATAAGCAGAACCAAGAATACATTGTATATAACAACAGCAAGAATGTGTGATGATCAAGTAGGAAAAGTTTGGTGCTTTTCAGTAATTCAATGATCCAAAGCAATTCCAATGTCATCGGCATCCAGAAGAACTAAGGAGACAGAATGTAAATCAACACATATTATGTTTACTTTGGTTTTCTGTTTATCTCTCCCATGTTTTTCCCCTTTTGTTTTGATTTTTATCTCCCAACGTAATTCATAAAGCAATGTGTAGTAAAAATAAATAAACTTGCTACAAAAAGGAGGGGGAAGCCCTTTACCAATGGAGCTTATTATATTGAGATGGCTCTATTAGAAAAATTTTTCTCACCCAATGTAACTTTGCATCTTTGCAACTCATTGCTTCTGCCTTCTTGAGTTATTTGCTCTCCTATATGACATCCCTTTGAATATTTGAAGGAAGTTATTTTGTCTTTGTGTTTTCTTCAGGGTAAACAATCCTAGTTCCTTCCACCTTTCATCATATATATTCCAGTTGTATTCTGAGTAGGATAGAAGGGCTATCACTTCCTTATTTCTGAAAACTGTTTCTCAGTATAACCCAAGATTGCATTTGGATTTTTGGCTCTCACATCTTACTAACTCATTGAATGTGCAGTCCACTAAAACCTCCAGCCAGATCTTCTTCAGACAAACTACTAATAATGCCTTCATCATACTGTGTTTATGAAGGTTTTTTAATATCTTGGGTTTTGGGAGGGTTTTTAGGTAACTCAGGGGTAAAGCTTTACATTAATCTTTTTGTGTTTCCTTTTATTAGATTTGATTTTGATGTTCTAGCTTGTTGAAATCTTTTGGGATTCTGGTTCTGTCATTCCAGCTTTGCATAATTATCACAAAATCATAGCATTTCATAGAGGAATTCAAGACCTTTATTTTGTATTTGAGGAAATCAAGTCCCACAGAATAGCATTTTTTAGAACTTTGGTTTTCAAATCCAGTGCTTCTTCTACATTGCTTGTTGAGGCTGAAAGAGATTTGGATGTTGGATGACATTGGCTATGTTATCACTATGGGAGCTAAAAACTGCCTGATTTTTGGAGATGGCTTAATGCTAAAACAAACAAATAATAAATATATAAATAAATCAGTTAGGTATCTTAGAATAATTGGCATGACTATGTCCTGACTTTTATTAGTTGTATGATTCTGGACAAGTCAACTAACCCTATTAGCCTCAGTTTCTTCATATGTGAAGGAAATGGCATATTCCTCCATTATCTTTACTAAGAAAACCCCAAATGGTGTCACAGAGAGTCAGACTTGACTGAAACAACTGAATGACATACTTGTCTTAGTCTAGTCTCATCACTGAGTACATCAGTTTCCTATAAAATCAGAGGGTTGAACTATGTTATTTTATGATGAAAGTTAGCTGATTCTGTAATTATTCCAATAGAAATGAGGTGCTCCTACCCAAGATACAACTCTGCTAGATACCAACTCCACTAAAAATAGAGAATTTTCTCAAAAGAATTGAAATACATAAAAGTCTCCCAAAGACCTTATCGGTTTCCTGTGAAATTGGAACACACTTTATTGCAAATTGTTAGTAAGAGGAATTTTAACACACTGTAATCAATAGAAATTCTGAGACTTCAAACGAATAAATAAGAATGTCCTAGAACTAGATAGAGTTGTTTACTTTTGATCTCATCATTAACTAGACTCTAAAGATCTTATTTTCTAAGATTTGGGAAACAATAACATTGAAAAGGAAAGAATATCAGTTTTAGAGTAAAAGGATCTAGATTCCAATCCATGACCTTGGACTTTTTCTATACTTCCCCTTCTTATCCATAAAATAAATAGGTTAGATTAGATGATGTCCAAATATCTTTTCCACCTACAAATTTTTTAACTGGCATAATATAGAGTATTCAATGTTTATTGTCATTGGCATAATAGTGTTCAATGTTTATTGTTACATAGGGCCACTTTTGCAACATGAAGATTTTGAAAAATTGAAATAGAATCCATCTGAATCATAATAATATGTTTCAAGCTTATGAGGTTTTTTGTGTATGAGAAAGGGGAAGAGTCTAGATTCATGATTTCATCAATATATGGAATTCCTAATGTTGAGGCTCCTCCCAAAGGTAGACCAGCCTAAATTTAGACATTTGCCTACAGCCATTGATTATGTCAGAACTAGAATTTGAACACAGGTCTTGCAGATTCCAAAGCTAGCCCTCTCTCCACTATACCCTGCCCTGTCTTATATCCTGATTATTTAGAATATATTTTCCAGGTGTTTTAGTGAATAAAAAGGTTAAAAAAACTAATTCTCTGTCCTTAAACCAAGTTGACATTCATATATTTCATGGAACATAGAAATATTAAAATGTTTACTGCTTTTCCCTCAGTAATGCAAGTTTATACTAAGAAAGGTGAAAGAAAAAATGCAAAACATATTTATATATTTTCTAGATACTTTCTGTGAATTGTATGTCTCACATTATCTTGACTATGTATTGTTGTCTTTTCCTTTTAGGTGGCTTGCTATACTGAAGATTGAAATCTTTGTTGCCTTAATATTTTATAAGTACCAATTTAAGCTGCTGGATCCATTTCCCAAAAAGGTAAAAAAAAATCCAGGTTTTTATTTAATTTTAATTTATTTTAAAATGTTTTATTACTGTTATAAATGCAACATTTATAACAAATATTAACCAGCATTCAAAGCAGCTGTATTCAACAAAATACCATAAATTTGGACCATTTATATGTTAACCAGATGAAAAAAATTACTAGAATTGATTTAGGCAAATAAAATAATAAAACTGAATTAAATAACAATATATAATACATATTCTCATTGTCTCCTTTCAAATTTATAGGTGCAATTTAATAGTTTTCCTTTGTTTTCTTTTTTGCAACAAGAAGGCAGAATGGATTCCACATGTCCATGTGAAATCATGAAAACTTGATTTTGGATTTTGCCTCAGACACTAACTGTAAGGCTCTAGACAAAATATTTAATTTGTCTCAACATCAGTTTCCTCATTATAAAATGGAGATAATAGCACCTATCTTAGTGTTGTCTTAAAGATCAATTGAGATATTATTTGTAAAAGGAGGCTTTTTTATCTTCACATCAAAAACTCGGAGACCATAGACTTCTTCCTAGGGCCCTTACTAGAAAATGAGGTCCTTAACATCATTTCTGTTCAGAAATTAATTAGAACTGATTAACATACCAGGTTCAAATCTTTTTTTAGTCACCAACAATGACAGTGACCGTTAGTTTGAGTGTCAGTGTTCCTCGTTCCTGTATAAACTGGTAAACTCCAAGCAGTGCCTTCAAAAGTCATAAGCCACAGTCCAAAGTAGCTTAATCTATAATCTAATATTTGGGTACTGATGTAGGAGTTCTAGGGGCCATGGTCTCCATCCATCCATAGAGATATTGTCCTTGTCTCAGACTTGGTATCTTAGAGCTACCAGTGATGACCATAAATCTTGACGGCTTAATTTTGCCAGGGACTGCTCTGTGATTGAGAAATTTTGTTAAAACTACTTTTTTAAGCCATCTCCACAACCATTAGCTACCCTAACTCCACACCTGTGTGTGCACTTAGTCTGCCTATCATGAATTCAATGATCAATTTACAGAAGTTCATACTTCGTGGTCTTTCCAGAAAACCCAGGAAAATGAGAAAAAAAATAGGTGGGGTGTTACTACCTTCAAGGTTCAGCTCAAATATCACTTTCCAAATCATTCTCCCTTTTCTTCCTCAGTTATTAGTGGCCCCCCATCCCACCCTTAATATTCCCCTTTACTTATCTGTACATACAGATAGAAGGGTGTAGAGAGCCAACTTTGAAACCAAAAAGATCCAGATTTTAGTCCTTTTTCTGACATATATTAATGTAAGGTAATTCTGGACAAATCACTTAAGTTCTCAGTGTTCTAGGCAATTCTTGAAAACTAGTTAGAGAAACTGCTGATCTCTTTTTCTAGAACAAATTTCTTCACCCATGGAATCTTTATACCAGTGAAACCAAATAGTCCTAAAGTTATCTGCATAAATGTTTTTTTCTTCAATAAAATACAAACTCTTTGAGGGCAAAAGCTTTTTCATTTTTTTTGTTGTTTCTTTCATCCTTTACTGTGTTTTATATTGTAAGCACTTAACAAATGCTTACTGAATAGCATTAGAGGTTACCTAGCAATAGAAAATAACTCTACTAGCCTTAAAATAACATGGATTTCAAGTACACTGACAGATTTTCAGCTGAATACAATCTTACTAGAAGCATCAGGGGCAGAGCCAACTTGAAATATGAACTCTAGTGGACCTGGTCTCTTTTCATCCATACAGCTATTATCCTTGTCTCAGATTCAGTGTCTTAAAGCTATCAGTGATGACCATAAATCTTGAGTGCTCAATTTTGTCAAGGGCTGCTCTGTCACTCTGCGAAGTTTTGTTAAATCTATTTTTCAAGTCATCTCCAAAACTGTTAGCTAACTGAGCTACCATGTGATATAAAGGGCACTAAAAAAGCCCCAGTTGCCAAAACAAGTCTCCTTCCTTGTCTAATAGGGTCTAAAATCCCCACCATTAGGATTATCAACAAGCCAAATATAAAAAGCAGGATTGTTTTCCTTTAAAGTCCACAATTAAAATGTTCAGTTATATATGTTACCAGGAAAACCTCTGTTTCCTTTTAGCATAGATGAATTTATCAGATTATCTGTTTGCTATCTAGCTTATAAAGAGGTACAGTACATGCCTGTTCAAACTTCAGCTTTCTTATCCCAAAGGTGGTACCTCATGGGATGATGATAGTATAGGGAAATATCATTTAGGGAATGGAAAAGATGATAAATAGTACATAATAAAACCTGGGTATCTGGAGAAAACATATGGGTAGTAGATCAGAAAAAGTAGATCCATGATAAGGGAATAAGTGAGATGAACCCAAGATCATTGATAATAATAATAAAAATTGTGAAGTTTTTGTCAAAAATATTGAGTACCTATGGGACATAGGTAGTTTTTTCCCCCTCTGCTTCTAGTCAAAGGTTTCAGATGGGAAATATAGATTATTAAAGTAAAAAAAGGGATTTGTATATCTGGACCAAGGTTTAATATTTGGGTGTGATAGACTCTTGGCCAAAAGAGTTGATTTAAAAAATGGTTTAAAAAAAAAGAGGAGGAGGAAGAGAAAAAGGAGAAGGACGAGGAGGAAAAAAGGAATAAAGGACTATATGTCTTTTTTATGAGGGTCAGACAACTTAAAGAGACCCACAAACAAGAGAATTGGACACAGACATTAAATAGTCTACCAAGAACCCAAGAGAGATTATAGTCTAAATTATGAGTCATCCCACTTTACCAGTATCAAAATGAGCCTAACTTTGATGCTGGAATTTTAAAAAAGAAAAAAGACAATCAAGTCAAAAGTTACGGAATCTAATTGTATATCTTTTGAGAAATAGAAAAAAAAATAAAGTTGAGGCTTATTGAACCATTTGTTTCCATACTGACTTGTTTATATAATCCTCCTCAATTCTTATTTTTCAGAATGTTAACCAGATAATGGGTATCCAGAAGCCATCAACACCATGCCGGGTCGAATATAAATGCAGAAAATAAAAGTTTATTAATCTAGAATCTGGACCAATATCTAAGCACATGGATTCTCAAGGTGTCCTTAAGCCTTGAATCCTGTATTCAATAAAGTAATGTTCTACATATCAGGATATCTTAGCTAACTGTATGTAATTAGATGAGATTTTTGTTTTTAATAGATAACTAATTAATCAATTATTACTCAAATAGGCATTAATTAAATTGCTGTCTTAGCAATATAAAAAGTAATGTACAATTACGTACAGTAGAACTGGAAGTAATAGTGAAAATATTTTTTAAAATAACTTTTAAAGCAGCCTTTTCACATATGATACAGTATTCCTCTGGATTGAAAAAAGTTGCAAAATTGTAGGTTTTTTTCAAGAGTCCCAGAGACTTTAAGTAAGAAAAAATCAATTTTACTTTGTTAAATCTTGCCTGTGACACATATTAGCTGAGGTTATTATGAAGATCAAATGACAAAATATCTCTATTTTGCAAAAGGTTGCAACTTTTTTCTGTCCCTTAGAGTTTTTTCATAGTGCCTTTAACATAGTGGGTGATCAATAAAAAATTATTGATTTATTAATTGATTGTTAAATTGAAATAAGCCTTTCAGTTTTTCTAGCATAGAATGTTACTTACATTTGAAGAATAAGATTATGATAACCTGCCAAGGTTCAATTGTTTTTAAATGTAATTATAATGTAAACTTTCCAAATGTACAATGTGAATCAAACAGGAAAAATTGTATTTTGTATGGGAGAAGAAAATAACAATGATATCAAAGAAAGACTTGACTTGACCAAGTTAATTCTAGTGCTTCATTCATTTAATAATAAATATATTTTCTTTTGAACATACATTTTTATTTTATTTGTTTTGCTTTGTTACATTTTTTACATTTAGTAGAAAATCATTATTTTTTTTAAATTAAACTATATTGTAGTAATGAGAAAATTACTCCCTGAGAGATATACTACCCCCAGGGCCAAAAGACTAAAGGAGCCAAAAAAAAAAAAAATGGCACATATAGAATTGGAAAAGAACTTAATGATCTTAAGACTTTCCTTAGTTTTCTTTTAAAGGTAATACAGATGAGAAGAACCAGAGTTGCAATTTAAGACTAGATTCTTCAACTCCAAATTTAGCCCTCTTTCTGTGTTAGGCAGATGTGTGTCACAATGGATAGAATGCTAGACTTAAATTCAGAAAGACCTGAATTCAAATCCTACCTTAGATAATTACTAGCTATGTGATCCTTGGCAAAAGCATTAACCAGTCTCAGTTTCCTTAATTGTAAAATAAGGATAATATAGGTTTTTACTTCACAAGGTTGCCGTGAGCTTCAAATAAAATAGCACATGCACACCTCACAATCCTGTTAATGTTAGCTATTATTATTATACAATGTTGTCTACATGGAACAGTTGGGGTTTGCCATATTGTACAAAGTTCTAGGACTAGAATCAGAAAATTCGTCTTCCTGAGTTCATATCTGATCTCAGATACTTACTAGCTGTGTGACACTGAAGAAGTCACTTACCCTGTTTGTCTCAGTTTCCTCATTTGAAAAATGAGTTGGAGAAAGAAATGGCAAAACCACTCTAGTCTACTGTCTTTGCCAAGAAAAACCCAAATGGAGTCACAACAAGCTGGAAAAATTCTTGTTCAAACAACTTGGAAGTTTGAGCAAACTTTGAGGTGACAGACTTTATCTATCAGGTTCTGCCAGCTAAAAAGGATATTTATTAGGGTTCTCAGAAACCTTTTAAAATTCTAGCAAAATACCTCATTTCCACATGATGAATACCCACTTGAACTAAACTTAAAAGAGTTAAATACTGGTAATTATACAGTTCACATGGCTAGTTGAAATAAGAGTTATCAAGAGTCACAAAGGAAATGACTTGCCCTTTTCTTTGTTTTGTAGTAATAGACTTTGAGTAGCCTTTGCATTTTACTGAGAGAAAGGGGCAGTTTGGGAAATAAGCTCCTTTTGAATGTGACAAAGGATAAGAGATCTCTTTCTGAAATTGGTTCCATTGGCCAGAAACCATGATTTGTGTTTAGAAGACTACCAATACTTTAAAATCTCTTCTTTTTTAAAAAATTCCTAATTTAATATGTATTTGAATTTCCCAGAATCTTTTTAAAAATAAATAGTATGACAATTTCCCTTGATATTTAAATTAAACCCTTTTACCTGCCATCAGAATTAATTTTTCAAAGTATGAAAACAATTTCACAGCCTTTGACTTTGCTTCTACTGGGCAGCTTATTTCCAAATGATATCTTGGTAACTAAAAATCATGTTATAAGAGTATCGGCCTGAATATAAATTGTATTTCCCCTCTATATAAGGCTTTTATAATACTTAAGTGTAGCCTATAATGACTAGCCTTTTTTCCAGCATATACCTGAACATAAGGAGGAGCAGCATGGCATAGTAGGTATTGAACTGGTTTTAGATTTCAGAAAAAATGAGCTAAGACTTGCCTCTGACAGTACTGTCTGGGGGATGACAAGCATGTCATGTCAGCTGGGTAATTCCCTAAGATTCTAAGCTAAAGCTAAGTTTCTGATCTGTGTAAAGGAGAGAATTTTTTTCTGTCTTAGGACTTCTTTCCACAGAGGAAATCAAAGCTTTGGATCAAATAGCAGTAACAGCAAAACCTGGATTTATGAATGTATATATAACATATATAGAAATATAACATGTATATATTATGAATATTGTTTGCTGTTGTTCAGTAATTTTCTATTGTGTCTGATTCTTTATGACTCCATTCAGTGTTCTCTTGGCAAAAATACTAGTACATTTAGTAATAGTACAAGAGATACAGTTCATTTTACAGATGAGGAAACTGAGGCAAATAATTGCATAACTTGCCCAGGTCACATAGCTAGTATATTTCTAAGGCTGGATTTGAATTCAGATTTTTCTTATTCCAGACTTGGCACTATTTCTATTGTTCCACCTAACTGCCCCCAAAAGTAGACTAGATGATGTTTAAAGTCCCTTTTACCTCCAAGTTCAGGAGCCTATATTTGCTAAATTTGGAATTAAGAGGTCTGGATTTAAACTTTTCTAGTACACGGATACTAGTTGTATAACTATGATTCGATCATTTGATATCTTTGAAATTCAGTTTCCACATCTATCAATCGGGAATGGTGAGACATCAATCCCCACCAGGTTATTGTGAGGAAACCTACATATCTCAAATGATGTTGGCTGATAATGATTTGTAAGATATCAAGCCCTATGTTATATGTAAGTTGCTATTGAATAATTGAATAATATGCAACTCACTTTCAACTGGTTCTGAGGAACATACATGCCCTATATAAAATTTGGATCTCTGCCCTAAAACACTTCTATTATGGAAACAAAAGACTATAATATAAAGAAGGTATGTTTATAATGGATTCTCACTTTTAAAGGAAAAGGGGTTTTCTATACACTACAAAAATTTATTTCACTACTCCACATCTATGAAAAAAAGTGTTTAATTGATTTATTGATATGTCTCCCTAATGTAAATATTTGTAACATTTATATTAGTACAAAGAGTAAATTTTTTTCTCTAGAAATCTTACAAATAGCAAGACATAATCCTTTGGGTGGGATGGTTTAGGCAGAGACTGTTCTAAAAAAAAAGTACAAATCCTCAAATACTCTGATTCTGAATATATCTTTTGATATCGTCGCCCTTTTTATTTCTTTCATCCCATTCAGATTTTAATTGATGTTATGTACTGGCCTCATGGTTCTGAATATAGACTGAAATATTTGACACTGCAAATAGAAACTCAGTAATTCAGGGATGCTATGGATAGGTTTGGGCAAAAATGAGATCCATGGGCAAGTTCAAGATGGAAAAGGAAATAGATCTTTGGGTGGGTCAGTGCCTAAAAAAGGTATGGATTTAAGGAATTGTTAGAATTGGGGGGGGGGGGAATATATGCACAGGAAATTTTTTAACATTGATCCTTGCAAAAACTTCTGTTCCAACTTTTCCCTTCCTTCCCTCCATTCCCTCCTCTAGATAGCAGGTAGTCCCATACATATTAAAGTATATGTTAAATACAATATATGTATACATATTTATACAGTTATCTTGTTGCGCAAGAAAAATCAGATTTAGAAAGAAGGTAAAAATAACCTGGGAAGAAAAACAAAAATGCAAGCAAACAATAACAGAAAGAGTGTAAATGCTATGTTGTGGTCCACACTCATTTCCCAGTGTTCTTTTGCTGGGTGTAGCTGGTTCTGTTCATTAATGATCAATTGGAACTGATTGGATCCTCTCATTGTTGAAGAGAGCCATTCCATCAGAATTGATCCTCATATAGTATTGTTGTTGAAGTATATCATGATTTCCTGGTTCTGCTCATTTCACTCAGCATCAGTTCATGTAAGTCTCTCCAAGCCTCTCTGTATTCATCCTGCTGGTCATTTCTTACAGAACAATAATATTCCATAACATTCATGTACTATAATTTATTCAGACATTCTCCATCTGATGGGCATCCATTCAGTTTCAGTTTCTGGCCACTACAAACAGGGCTGCCACAAACATTTTTGCACATGTGGGTCCCTTTCCTTTCTTTGATATCTCTTTGGGATATAAGCCCAATAGTAACACTGCTGGATCAAAGGGTATGCACAGTTTGATAACTTTTTGGGTATAGTTCCAAATTGCTCTCCAGAATAGCTGGATCCGTTCACAGTTCCACCAACAATGCATCAGTGTCCGCGTTTTCCCATATCCCTTCCAACATTCGTCATTATCTTTTCCTGTCATCTTAGCCAATCTGAGAGGTATGTAGTGGTATTTCAGAGTTGTCTTAATTTGCATTTCTCTGATCAATAATGATTTGAAACACTTTTTCATATGAGTAGAAACAGTTTCAATTTCATCATCTGAAAATTGTCTGTTCATATCCTTTGGAATGTTTCTAATTCTTACTGACATGTTTCTACCATCCAGTCTAATTTACATTATTAAATTTTGAACCCATGCCCTCCCTCTCCTTCCATCTCAGCCAAACAGAACAAATCTCTTCCATATTAATTGCCAGCTACTATAATTCTTCATGTGTGGTAAAGTTCAATAGTCACATATTTATGTGGGCATTTTTATTCCACCAAGCACCAAGTCCTCTTTAAGTGCCTCGATAGAGTGAAGGTGATTTTGGTCAGATTTTTGATTAGTTATAGGACATAATCTGGAATAGTCATACCAAAATGATACAATAATGCAATTTGGTTTTAAAATGTTTATGAGACATCCAATTTGAATTATCGAGCAGTACACAGAGTATACTGCTATACCTACTATGAATTGACCATATGAAGAAATAATAAATGTGCTTGATAAAAAAAAATATTACTTATATCAGAATTTTATTTTCAGGTAATCAAATAAAATGGTTAAAATATCAAACATACAATTTTAGCCAAGCTTTTTATCAAAGTTGCTGTTTATGTTTATTCATTAATGAGGTATCTCTTATAATCATATTACTGATTAACTCCTACAGAGATATATCTTGCCATAAATAATTTAGAATATCACAGACCATTTTGGATAAAGATATAGAAGAACATTTAAAAACATAATATAATATAACAAATACCAAATTAAATTCATTTGAACATGTGAATTCATGTGAACACCTTTGCCTAAAATCCAGTGAGTTCAATCTGGTTAATTGACTTATTTGTCACCAATTTTCTTAGTGGTCATTATGAACACAGTAGAAAGAATAGTAATGAAGGGGGAATAAGAAGACCTGTATTCTCTTTTTAGCTCCACCATTTACTATTTGTATTACTTCAGGTAAATCATTCTCTTTTCTCAGTTTTATCTTTTTCCTTTATAAAGTGAATAGGAATAACCAAATAATTCCAATGGCACCTCTTATCAGTCTGTTTGTCATTCACTTTCTACAAAAGGCATGGAATGTTTTTTCATCAGGCCTGATGTTATATTCTTGTTCTGTTCATTAACAATAAAGACAAGTCCTGGCAGAACTGATTTCCTGAGGCTTGTTTTCCCTGCTTCTAAAAGTAAAGAAAACAAAGACTCAAAATAATATTCTCCCCCCCCAAAAAAAAACACTGATTTCCAAAGAAGCTCTATGTGTTGCATAAAAAGGATATGAATGGCATACAAGAACCTTGCTCTATAAATAAATTACAGCTCACATTTTTGAGAATGGAGACACACAGTCAAGAATCCTGGTTTCTTGGCCGGCTGGAAATGTAATTTATTGTATGGCCCAAGGCAAGAAAAAGAAACATTGACTTTATGGTTGCCCACCTGCTAGTAATCAGCAAGTGGAGTTTTCTTCCATTTCTGACTCTGTGCTTCAGGAAAAGAGGGGCAAAGTCCAATTGGAAAATTAACCCCTGGGTGTAGCTTTTTCTTGTGTGACAAGCAATTGAAATAGTATCGTGGACTTAGCTGAAGTGCAAAAAAAATTTTTTCCATTGTATTTCGTATTAATGTCTACTACTATAAAAAACATCTTTCACATCTGGCTTGTGTATTAAACAGGAAAGATAATGATGATGAATATGGACTGTTTTTACATTCAAAAGATTATGTAGTAAATAAAACCCCAATATACAGAATTATCCAAAATGAAAAAATGATAATAGTAGCTGATTACCAAACTATCATTCAAGCCTGGATCTCTTTCCTGAGCTCTAGTTGTATATCACTGACTGCTTACTGGGAATTATAACTATAATTATAATAATATCTAGAATTTATATAGATCTTTAAGGTTTACAAACCTTGTTTAACTCATTTCATCATCACAATAACCAGGGGAGATATTGTTTCCATTTTATAGATGAGGAAATGAAAGCAAATCATGCTTTAAGTTATTTGTCAAGAACCACATAGTTAGTCATTATCTTAGATGGTATTTGAACTCAGTTTTTCCTGAGAAAACTCCAACTCCAGCACTCTGTGTACTGCTTGATAATTCAAATTGGATGTCTCATAAACATCTTAAACTCAACTTTTACCAAACTGAACTCATTATCTTTCCTCCCAAATCCACCATATCTTTTACATCTGTCATCTTCTCTCTAATCATATGACCCACCCTGGCTTTATCCCTCAGCCTAAATTATTACGATGGCATTCTAAAAGGTCTCCCTATCCTGAAGAAGCTTACATTCTACTGAGAGTCAATAGGCATACACATATTTTATATATATATATATATATATATATATATATATATATATATATATATGTATATATAATATATATACATATATATATATGGTATCTCCCATTATAAACTGACTATATATATATATATGTGTGTGTGTGTATACACACATATATATATGGTATCTCCCATTATAAATTGTATGTATATATATATATATATATATATATATATATATATATATGGTATCTCCCATTATATGGGCCCAGCACGCTTCCGCTGCACCACTCTGCTAGTTGGTATCTCCCATTATAAACTGTAAGTTTCCTGAGCGGTGGGACTATTCCATTTCTATCTTTGTATATCTAATACTTAACAGTGCCTGGATTCAGTTCATTCCATTCATTTTTCATTCATGTCTACTTTTCTGTGATCCTATTTGGGGTTTTCCTACAAAGATATTGAAGTTGTTTTCTATTTCCTTCTCCACATCATTTTACCAATGAGTAAGTTGCGGCAAACAGGGTTAAGTGTCATTAAGTGTCTGAAGCCAGATTTGAATTTATGGAGATGTCTCTTTCTGTCTTCAGGCATAGTACTCTACTTTATCACCTACCTCTTCCTGGCATATATTAAGTACTTGATAAATGTTTAGCAATTGATTAATAAACCATCTCTGGATAAACTATATTCCAAAGTGTTCAGATTTTCAATATCATTTTCATTATCTATTAGAATTAACTATTGGGGTGAATGCCCAACAGTTACTTCTTCTGCAACCTTTTTCTGCATAGAATTTTTTCATTTGAAATAATGATAGCATTAAAAAATACCCCAAAAGAATCCAGTGGTATTGCAAGAAGTATCAGTCTATCCCCCAAAGAGTCTAGTCTTACCCTTTTGGAAACCTAAGGAAAGAAGGCAGGTCTTGAGGAATGTTGATATGTCAATGGCACTGTGATGATGGACATAAAAGGGGTCACAATGAGGAAGGCCACAATGTATAAAATTCAACTCCTGCAGTGTGTACATTGCCACAACAAAGTGTGAGCCCCACTTGATACTAGTACTGGAGAAATTGCCTTGTGTAGTCTTTCCTTTTTAAAGTTGTGCACAATTATTTCCCAACAAGTTATTCTAAGCTCTGAAACTATTTCTTTTACAATGTTTCAGACAGATTCTCACTCACCAACTCTGATGATTTACCTTTTAGAGTATTTTCCTTTTCTAACTCAATTATCTGCTAATTCTGATCCCACCACTTATTGCTACAGAAGTCAAAGGAAAAGATGATGTTTTTGAAGGGTAAAACTTAACGACAAATGTTGCTTGGGTGCCAGGTTAAATTTTTAACATTCTTTTCCCACACTGTGTATATTTGACATATGGCCAAAAAAAAATCTTAGACATGGAACGTAGGCTCACAAAAATGGAACTAGATTAGAAAAATGTAATAAAAAAAAAGAAAAAAGGGGAGGGAGGAAGGTAGCACAATATCAGTCTCACATGGGAACACTTGGAATATTTGATTAAGTTGATTTGGTAAAAAGAGAGACAATAAAATCTAAGCAGTCATAACAAGAAAGCTGCCCATGCAGTCTGTAGCATGGACTTGGAATTTTGCTTCTAACTGAAAATAACAAAGAAAGAGAAATCCTATAATGAGATCATCTGGAAAAAATGCTTTCAATGGATAAGAGTCACTCTTCTACATCTCCCCAGGGAATTTAATGGAAAAGAATCTTAGTTAAAAAACCTAAGTGATATCTCTATTTGAAAAATTGCCATTTTAAAAAATCATTTATATTGTTATACTTTCCTTTTTTATTCTAAATGTGCAGACAATGCTCTGGGGACTCCAACAGAATGTTCTACTTTTACATGAAAAATGTATGTTGAGTTGCTTAGTAATGTCAAGGTTTCAAAATAGTTTAGATCCAGTTTCTCAATAAAGATGTGCCTTTTTCTTTCTTTATTCTGCCTGCAATATCAAATGAAAGCACTATAATAGTCATAAAGAACTTAGATGATTCAATTTTTACACATGTCAATACATTTCGGTGGTTAAAAACATGAAATCTCTTAAAAATTCTGTGATTTTGAAATACAAGAATAATTTGCCTTTGACCTAAGAATAAATAATTAAATTTGCATTCAAAATAAACAAGTCACTCAACCTGCAATTTTAGAGATCTTCTTTACTTTATAGAAGAGAAAAAATGCTTAACTTGAAATTTACATGAATGATGAGTTAAAGCCTTGAACCTATGCCTTTTAATCCCAGGAACAGCATTATTTCCACTGCATCATGCCTTGAGAACTCTGTTCCTTTTTCTGAACTGCCAAATGGTAGAGCACTTTTTGTTTTGGTTTGGTTTTTATTGTTAGCTTTTAAAAGGATATCCTTTTATTCATCTTTTCTTTTGTTCAATAATATTTCAGTTGTGTCTGACTCTCCATGCACATCTTATTTGCAAAGAAACTGAAGTAGTTTATCATTACCTTCTTCAATCCATTTTATAGATGAAGAAATTGAGACAGTTGACTTGCCAATGCGCACATAACGAGTAAGTATCTGAGGCCGGATTTGAACTCATGAAGATGAGTCTTGCCGATTTCAAGCCCAGTGCTCTATCCACCATACCACTTAGCTATCTTTTCCCTCACTATCATATTTCCTATGATGGCTTCTTTGTTCAAACTTGCTACTTATCTGCGTCCTCCACCTTCCTAACAGATAATTTTTGTTCCTACTTTACTGAAATTGATCTCATCCCATGTGAACTCCTATATCTAAAATCTTCAAGAACCTCCCCCACAAAAAACACTGCAGTATTATTTATGATAATTTATAATTATAACTTAATACTATTCTTAGATTCGTAGAATTTTGTACTGAAAAAATATTTATAAATAATCTAAACTAACCTTCTCATTTGTCATTTGGGCAGCCTGAAACCAATAAAGGTGAAAATTATTTACACAAGCTCAAGTCCCTTTCCTATCCCAAAATTCATCCTCCACTGTTAGCTATATTTTTCTGCCTGAAATTAGAGTGAGTGAGGAAGATAGGGATGATGCAGGAATTGACTGCCTGTTCTCTAGCCTCCTTTCTAGGGGCAGCTTCAATAACTATCCTAACTTTTATGAGAAACTTATCCCAATTTAATAAGCTTTAAAAAACTGAAACTTTAACAAAGCAACATAGAAGTAATAAAATGAGTTCATAAAATTGTAGATGTTATAACTGCAGTCAAATTCCTTTCCTGGGGTGTTCTATCATGAGTAAAAGGGGCAAGTCTCTGTGTGGTTCATATTGACAGCTCAGACTCAGGAAAAAAAGTTATAGAAATTATGTAGGAAATATTTTGCTGAATTTTTTTCTAAAACTTATGAGAGGTAGTAGAGAAAGGAGAAAGGAAGATGTGAAATGGGGGGAGAGGAATTTATGAGTAAAATATTCTGCTAAATATTTAATAGCTGGTTCTCAAAAGAAAAAAATATAGACACATACTGTTAAATTTAATCTGCATTATTAATGTTTTATCTATCCTCTGAAGTCTAGAAATCAACAAAAGAATGTTAAACTCTTGATTTTTTTTTAGTTTCCTGATATCTGACATGTAAATTCTCACACTGAAAACTTAATAATTGACTTCAGCACAAAATTACAATTTAAAATAGTTAGGGGGTGAGGGAAGGAGAAGGAGATGTGAGTAAATATGCTATCCATAATGCAAATAGCAATGAGATTGACAGTTCTAATGCATAGGGAAGATTAAACTATCAAAACACTTACTTTGGTTTTTTTCCATAGTATTTTATTTTTCAAAATATGTGCAAAGATAGTTTTCAGTATTCACCTTTGCAAAAACTATCTGTTCCAAGTTTTTCTCCGTCTCCATCTCCTCCCCAAAATGTTCATGTTCAATTCTTCTAAACATATTTCCATATTCATCATGCTGCAAAAGAAAAATCATATCATCAAAAGGGAAAAAATACAAGAAAGAAAAAAAAGCAACAACAACAACAACAATAATGAAAAGATGAAAATACTGTGCTTTGATCCGCAGTCTCTATAGTTCTCTCTGAATTTGGATGACTCTTTTCATCACAAGTCCATTGGAATTGCTTTGAATCAACAATGAACTCCAGTTCTTCTTTGGTCAGAAATTCCTTCCTTGGCCACAGATCTTTTTGAGAAGAGCCAAGTCCATCACAGTTGATCATCATATCATCTTGTGGTTACTATGTGCAATGTTCTCTAGGTTCTGCTTATTTTATTCAGCATCAGTTCATGTAAATCTTTCCTAGCTTTTCTGAAATCATCCTGCTGATTATTTCTTATAGAACAATAATATTCCATTATATTCATATACTCTAACTTATTCAGTCATTTCCCACTGATGGGCATCCATTCAATTTCCAGTTTCTTGCCACTACAATAAAAGCTGCCACAAATATTTTTCAAATGTGAGTCCCTTTTTCTCCTTTAAGGTTTCTTTGGGATACAGGCCCAGAAGAAACACTGCTGGATCAAAGGGTATGCACAGTTTGATAACACTTTGGGCATAGTTCCAAATTGCTCTCCAGAATGGTTGGATCAATTTACAGCTCCACCAGCTATGTATTAGCATCCCAGTTTTCCCAAATCCACTCCAACATTTGTCATTATCTTTTCTTGTCATCTTAGCCAATCTGACAGATGTGTAGTGGTACCTCAGAGTTGTCTTAATTTGCATTTCTTTGATCAATAGTGATTTGGAACACTTTTTCATATGACTAGAAATGGTTTCAATTTCTTCATCTGAAAATTGTCTGTTCATATCCTTTGACTATCAATTGGAGAATGGCTTGAATTCTCATAAATTTGGGTCATTCCCTCTATATTTTAAAAATGAGGCCTTTATCAGATCCTTTGGATGCAAAAAGTTTTTCCCACTTTATTGCTTACCTTCTAATCTTGTCAGCATTAGTTTTGTTTGTACAAATTTTTTTTTACCTTAATATAATTAAAATTATCTATTTGGTGTTCAACAATTAACTCCAGTTCTTTGGTCAGAAATTCCTTCCTTGTCCACAGATCTCAGAGGTAAACTATCCTATATTCTTCTAATTTGCTTATAATATCACTCTTTATGTCTAAATCACGAACCCATTTCAACCTTATCTTGGTATATGGTGTTAAGTATGATACAGGTCAATTTCATTTATTTCTGATGAAAAGTCCAAAGCAGAACAAAAAATTTGACCTCCAAACATAGAACTCAAATGAAGCATAAAAAGGTAAAAAGGAAAGAACTATTGAGAACTATCTCTCTGTTATGGGTAAACTTAGAGAATATAGGTCTAATTTGATTTTATTGTGATAATGTAAAAAAGAAACAAGAGGTAGAAAGGGGATTGCACTGGGAAAATAGGAAAATGGAGGTAAAATGAGGAAATTACATCTTATGAAGAAGCAGAGAAGACTTATTATAATTGAGGGAAAGAAGGGAACAGTTAGTAAGCCACCTTTAAAAGGCAGTTCAAGGAAACAACGTAGGTATTTTGAGGAGAAAAGCATAGCAGGATGTCAAGTGGGATTTTTTATCTTCTTCCAGAATGGCCCTAGTAGCTAAGAGTAATTTGCCTAGAAGGAGATATCCCAGCTGGCAGTTAATCAATTCATAAGAGTTCAAAGCACAATTGAGGAAGGAGAGAAGCATACTCCTGAAAAATCCCTTGAGAAAGAAAACATTGTCAAAGAAAGAACTTTTGAAAGTAGAAAAGAGAGCTAGCTATGAGTTCAAGAGAGTCAGCTTTGGCCATGAAGAGTTGAACTATGGAGAGGGACTGCCTCAGTCAGTTTTCTCATCTATAAAAGAGCTGGAGAAGGAAATGGCAAACCATTTCAATACCTTTGTCAAGAAAACCTCAAGAAAAATGACTGAACAACAACAAAAGCTTCATTAGTCATATGTGAATTAACATTCATGCCCATTACTATTGTATTCTAAAATTGTGCTCATTTTCTTCCCATCAATTCTGCATGTATCATTTGCAAAGTGTTCCCCATGTTTATATAGGAGAATCTTTTGTAGCTACTTACCATATCATGTTAATAAATGCCTCTTCTAAGAGCCAGTTGAGGGAACTATTAATAGGAAGTACAGTGGTAGAAGCTATATAGCATTACTACCCCTGGAACCTTAAAATAATAAGCAACATTTAGCGGAATATTCCAAATGCAATACCACATAAGCACAAAAGAAAGAGTCCTTGGCTTCAAAAAGCTTACAATTTACTGTTTACAAACAATATGTACACAAATAAGGATAACAAAAAGAAAACCAAAAGGAGAATATTCAAAAAATTGAAGGAGAAGGGTGACACAGTAGAGGAAAGCTTCCTGAAAGAGGGGCTTTCTACACTGAGATTTAAAGGAATACAAGGATTCTAAGAGAGAGAATAAAGAAAGAGCACACTGAATATGAGTGTGAAATCAGAATTTAGAAATGAAAAGGAATTTTTATACAATTTAGAATAACTCCTTTATTTTAGAGATGAGGAAATGGGAACCCAGAGAGATTAAGTAACTTGCCCAATATAAAACAGCTGGTGTTTAGGGAGCTGGAATTTGAAACCAGTTACTCTGACTCCAAAACCAGCATCCTTTCCATTATTACCACATTCATTACTTTTATTGTTTGTCTATTCCCCTCTGGAGGCTACATTTCCAAGAGGGTAAATACATGCAAGTAAGGAATTGGAAACCAAGTGAGGTTAGATTCCTTGCCTGAGGCTATATTACTAGATCCAGAAGATGGGAGACTACAATCCAAATATCCTGATGGGTCAATGCTTTTTCCATCACACCATCTAGGAATTCAATTTGAGCTTGCTGTGTTGGCGAGAAGTCACGTGTGGCTACTCCTCCTACCCACTTTTCCCTCCCTCCCTCTTCTAGATGCTTTCACTGGGATAGGATGCACATTGCTTTTTGATGTCAGTCTCTATACCCTTGTTTGCTGAATAAACTGATCTGACAAATTAAATTCATGTAACTTTAGGTATGTTACCTTTCTGGTCATATTTACCCGTGGTTTTAAGAACAACAGTATATTAGGCTGGTGTAGGAATATTTTCAAGATACTACCACCAATTTAACTCTTCCCTTCAATAAGGGAGTTCAGAATAAGTGAGAAGAGCACACCATATCAGGATTTTAGGCCAGTTACTTTCAGGTTTATCTAAGAGCTCAGTCTTCTAATAATGGGATTATTGTTGCTGCCTCAGAGGTGGTGGTAGAGGTGATTATTCAATCTTAATTCTAAAGAGACAATGGCATTGTGAGGGTGATAACTAGACTTAAGTGTGATTTTTTGATTTAAGAGAGGTAATGCTGTGCATTGTTGTCAGCTTTACTCTCTGCCTCCAGAATCACTGAATTCCAATGGAAAGACAAAATCAAAAGTCAAATAAAAAATTGATGGAGCTAACTTATGGGAAAGAGGCAAACAAGCAAACTATATGAAGTCCAGGTCTTAATCCAAGTAGGAAATTACAGCAAAGGAAATGAGGATGAGAATACACAAGTATAAAGTCCTAAGGAAAGAGAAGAATTGGCTTTTATTGACATGATCAGTTAATAATCATTTATGAAGTGTCTTCCATGTGCCAAGCACTGTACTAAGTGTTAGGGATACAAAGAAAGGCAAAAATACAATCCTTGCACTCTAGGTGCATAGTCTAGGTCTGGGTCATAGTCTAACGAATGGAACAATCTGTATATACAGAATAAATAGGAGGCAATCTTAGAGGAAAAACACTAGAAATTAGAGTTAGGGGGATTCATCCTACGGAAGATGGGGTTTCAGTTGAGTCTTGAAGGAAACTAGGAAAACCAGTGGATGGAAGTGAAAAGGGGAAGCACTCTATCAATGGAAAGTAGCCATTAAAAAGGCATAGATTGAGGAAATGGAGCACATGAAAAAGAGCAAGAAATATGCAGAATGAAATAGAGGTTAAGGAGAGTGGAAGAATAGGAAGGAACAAAGCTGTGAAGAGTTTTAAATGTCTAACAACACTTTAAATTTGGCCCTGGATATAATAATAGGGAGCCACTAGAGTTTATTGAATAGGAGAATGGCATGGTGTCTGCTTTAGGAAAAACACTCTGGTGGATCAATGGAGATTAGATTGGAGTGGACAGAGACTTCAGATATGGAAACATTGCAAAAGTTCAAGCCATAAGGCAATGAGACGATGCACCAGAGTGGTGACACTATTAGAACACAGCTTTTTAGGTTTGTTGTTCTTTCCATTGATTTTGTTGTAGTTGTTCATTACATTTTACTGAGGAGAAAATAGCCCTGGTAGTGGTGGATCTTCCTGTTTCCTGACCATTCAGTGTGGGTTCTGGGTGGACACACTAGGGAAAGGAGAAAAAAAGAGAGAGAGGGAGGAAAAAGCAGTTTTGGTGGTCAGAAGTGTTATCTAGGACTAAAGAGAACAAGATTGCTTCAAATACTTGAAGATAACTACCATATCAATCCATCCCATCCTTGAGAAAGATTCTATTTTCCAAGCTAAAAAAATTTAGTTCCTGTAATTAATCCTGTTATAGCCTGATTTCTAAGGGTCTTCACTATTTAGACCTCCCTCTTCTGGATTCTCTTCAATTTATGAATGTCCTTCCAGCAAAGGTAAAGCCCAGCAACTGATTAGTTTAGTTCAGATGTAGTATGAATAAGATGTATTCATTTCCCTTGTTCTTAACACTATACTTCTCAATGAAGCCCCAAGATTCTTGTTTTGCTACTTATCACCATCATTGTTTGTCTACTATGATTTGCTGTAAGTTTATGTTAAGCTAAAGTCCAAGATCTATTTCAGATTTCCCTTCATATTGTACTTTGTGAAGCTGACTTTTTTGAATACAAACATAAAACTCTATATCTCTCCCTTATCAATGTTGTCTGATTATAGTCCATTAAGGTCTTTTTGGATCTAGACTCAGTCATACAGTATGCTCATTATTCTTTCCAATTTTTGTCATCTGAAAATTTGATATTCGTGCAATCTATACCTTAATTCAGGACATGGATAAGCATGTTAAACAAGACAGGATGAAGGAAATATACCAGAAGAACTCTACCTGTGTAAGGCTTTCAGTTGATATTGAACTAGTAATAATTATTCTGTCCATTCAACTACTTCTGAATCCATTTACTTGTATTATTGTCTAATATTTAGACAAATAGAATTATTTCTCTTTGTGTCCTCACTTTGTGTCTAATATTAGTTAATAATATACATTTTCCCATTCTTACTCTACAATAACAAGAGAAATGGCAAGTTTGTCTTGAAAAATAGGATAAACTAGAACTTTAGTATTTCCCTAGTAGAATAGTTTGCTCTATTAGAAAAGGAAATATGATTTACTTGCTCTAGTGCAGTAGTCAGAGAATCTGGGTTCAAATCCTGGCTTTGCCACAAACCACGCATTTGACCTTGGGCAAGTAATTTTAATGGGCTTTATTGTCCTTATGTATAAAATAGGGTTGAACTCAAAAACTTCTCAGACCCTTTGGAATCTTAAATCTATAGTGCTATTTCTAACTCTTTTAAAAACTTTTTTTCATATATTTAATATTTTCCCCAGTTACATTTAAAACAATTTTTCTTACATTTAAAAAAAAAAAAAAAACTTTTGCATTCCAGATTCTCTTCCTTATTCCCAATCCAGCTCCCATTAATAAACCATATGTAAAGTTATGCGAAACATTGTCATAAAACTACAACTAAGTCTTGAAGCCATTGTCACTCTGTGTCCTTACCACATGGTCACTAATGCAGAATAAATCCAGGAATTATGATAAGAATTGAAGTCGTTTGCTGACCTATAGTTGGGAGATTCCATTTTCTTTAGGGAAAATCAAAAGAGTATTTACTTGTCTCCAAGGTTATTGTACCTTTCCTGTTCTCCCTAATCTTTCCAATATCATAGAAAAATGCCTCAATTATTTATCTGCCATTAGTTTAGTCCCCAAGGATATGGAGTATCTGGATGTAGGAACAAACTCATCAACAGCTAGTTTGGGCATTTTTCAGTCATGTCCATCTTTTTGTACTCCATTTGGGGTTTTTTGGCAAAGATATTAGAATGGTTTGCCATTTCCTTCTCCAGCTCATTTTATATATGAGGAAAATAAGACAAACAGAATTAAGTGACTTGTCCAGGGTCATACAGCTAGTAAATGGTTGAGGCCAGATTGACTTCAGGACTGGCGACCCTGTCTTGAGAGACATAGTTGCCCCTCATCAACATTAGCTAGATGTTATATTGGTAATTTACTATTTACTTTGGGTGTTAACTTCCTATTTGCCATTATTACTCTGTTCTTTCTATTACAAAAGTATTCTTTTTGGTAGAAAAAAAGAAAATTAAAAGGTTGTTTTTTTTTTTATTTTTCTCATCTATAAGTTATCCCATACAAAAGTGATCTTATCCTTTTTTTTTTTTTTTGCTTTTCCTCTTTTCCCAGTTTAAAACAACACATCCCAAAGGTTTTTGTTGTCCTTAGTTTTCTCACCACCTTCAGCTCATTCTGAATTTATTATTTCTGATACTATTCTTAGAGTACCATGACATACTTTATATTTATCCACTGTTAACCTGACCTTGCTTCCATTTTCTGTATACATCTTATATGGCTCTCTTTAAACAATTTTCTCATCATCTCCTGATTAGAATTATTTCTCTTTGTGTCCTCAGAACATTCTTGAGAAATTCCCACATTTCCAGGGTTGGCTTTCTTTATAGAATATTAAGTAATGTCTCCCTAGATATCTTTTCTCTGAACTTTATGAAATATCGTCTCCAAAAATCTGGGGTACATGTGTGATTTTTCTCTCCTCCAGAACAAATTAAGATAGAATAGTCACTCCTCACCCTCTGGAACTTGTTTCTCTTTTTTTAGTGAGAATTCTTTCCAGAATAGAAGTTCTCTTTTTTGATTCCACTGCATTTCGAAGGATGCAATTATCATCAAATCAAGCCAAGAAATGAAGTTATTTGATATTGATAAAGAGTAAAGTCCAGCACATGTCTAGATAATTTAAATCTTTTACCACTGTCATGTTTCCGATATTGACTTGAGATTATTTCTCCTATTTGTTTGCCTTTTCTGTACAGTTATGTAATATACTCAGATGAAAATATCACTTTTGTTCATCTTTACTCAAATACTCACTACCATGTTTCCCCCTTTGGTTCCTACATTTTCTCTTTTGAGTATATATTTTTAACACAATTACATATATTTTTAACACAACTAATACATCTCAAATATAATTTTAACACTCTCTACCCTGCCCTCCTTGCTGTCTCATTTGTTTCTGTTTTGTAAGTTAAGCCCTTCTGCAGCCATATTCTAGTCACTAATCTTTTCTCTCTCTCCATAACACCTTAGGTTAAACTTTTCTTTCTGCACTAATATATATCATTCTCCTTGCTTGTTAGTCATATTTTCTGTGTTCATACATAGACATACATATACATACATCCATATATGTGTATATATTCCCATACATATGTATATATGCATGAATATAAATGAACATAGAAAATATGACTAACAAGCAAGGAGAATTATACATATATATGTACACACACATGCATACACATATGTATAATTCTCCTTTTATATTTATCATTATCCCTTCCACATCACAATTTTATCCATCCAAATTTTGATATTTTGCAGGTTGGCTTAACAAAATAAATGGGAATTTGATATGAGTTTTCAAGAAGCAGATGATGACAGACAAAAGTCAGCAGATGATACAGAAAATATTTAGAAACTCATAAATGCATAATATATAGCTATAATATTCCATAATATAGCCTATGATACTACTTAACCCAAATTTTACTAAAAGGTACTATAAATACCTCTTAAAAGAAAAAGAAAAAGAAAATTCAAACTTGTTCTCGGGACAAATTTTATATGAATTTTCCAAATTGCAGGGGGCCCCATCCCTCTAACTCCTGTTATGTGGAAGGAATAACTATATATGTATGTATATGTAAACACACACACATATACATGAGGGAATATTTCTATATAGATATACATATATATATATATATACATACATATATATCTACATAGAAATATGTAAATATTAATATAACATATATGGTTTAAATAGTTAACAGTTGTTTAAATCATTTATAGGATTCACAATTACTTAAATTCATACATATGTGTATATAAACATAGTTTTAGACATTTTTTCTCTACCCTCTTTTTCATTTAAACCCTTTTTGATTAGATTTTTAAGATTCTAGGCAATTTTTATTTTTAAAAGCAATAAGTACATGAGGATTTTGTTGTAGTCTGGCTTAATAAGTTGACCTACATTGCTGAAGGTATAAGAACATGGATTTGGCATCTTGTTGTTTTATTTATATTGTTTATGTATCTTTTCCTTTTCATTTTTTAAGATCAGAATCATTTCCCAATATGTTTCCTTTCTCCATTCAATTCTCTCTTCTAACAAAGAAAATCCAAACTAAAACCAAACAATTAAGTCTTCTTCTCCCTTGCTAGTGTATTCTCTGAATAGGAATCTGATCAAGAAATGCAAATCCTATTCTCACATAACATTTTCAGGAATACATTTTCATTTCCTCAATATGCCTTTCTCTTCAGAATGCTTTGTCTTCACAGGTAAGCAATGATTAAATAGCTCCTGTATGTTTAAAGTCTTCAATTTATTATCCAAAATTCTGTAATTTTTATCTTTGCTTTCTAGATCCCTTCTTGAAATATTATTTGTACCTATGCAAACCAAAATAATAATAGCATATGTTTGGAAAACACTAATACATCAAAACTCATCTTCCTGAATTTAAATCTGGCCTTAGATATTTACTAGCTATGGGACCCTGGGCAAGTCATTTAACACATTTTGCCTTGGTTTTCTTATCTGAAAATGATCAGTAAAAGGACATGGCAAATTGCCTAGAAAACCCCAAATGAAGTCATGGCAAATTGGATATGACTGAACAATAACTGAACAAGACATAAATGTACGAGGCATAGTATTTAATCCATAGAAGAATTTACACATTCGCAAATGGATTCTTGCGCCCTTTAGCAATTACTTCATAGCACTAATCCCATCTCCCAACCTTGATCCAACATTTGAGGGGGAAAGCATTGATTTAGTTCAATCCTCTCATTGTATTATTGAGGGAAAGGAGTCTCAGATAATTATGTGCGACTTATCCAACATAAAACAGTTAGCTATGTGGTACAATGAATAGAATGTTGTGTTTGAATTCAAGAAGACCTGATTTCAAATTTCCCTCAGATGTTTATTAACTATATTACTCTAGGCAAGTCATCTAACCTCTCTCAGCCTGAGTTTTCTCATCTGCAAAATGGGGATGATAATAGCACCTATCTTTGAAGGTTGTTGTGCATATAAGATGAGGTTCTATTCATAAAGTATTTTACAAACCTTAAAGCACTATATAACTGCTAGTGATGATGATGATGATGATGACAGTGGTTGTGGTGGTGCTGCAAAACACTAACCATTTGAATCATTTAGTTTTTTGCTCAGATTAAGGGAGAATCGTATGAAATTTGTGTGTGACTTTTGAAGAGGAACAGAAGGGGAATATCAAGAGATTAATGAGACTAAGGTCATGGGACTATACAATAGTTTTGGATTTTGTTTTGTTCGATAAGGGATAGTAATACTGCACAATAACACCATTACAGAAGATGCTTGTTTATCCAACAGTTGCCAGAAATAATCTGACTTATTAATTCACCTTATCCAAACAGGGTTGATGGGTCTCAGCTGTTGCTGACAACCTGCCTATTATTTAAAGCCAATATCTTAGAGGCTAAGGAAAAAATATAAGAAAACAAAAAGGTATCTACTTTTATACAGCGAATTGCCCTAAATCTAAAGGCTTTTCTTTTTTCACCACAAGATAGGATTTATATTTTATTGTCTTTGAGATTTGCTGCCATTTGAATGCGGACTTTTGTTACCTTTGATTTTTTTCAGAATTAGAAAAAATGATAAGCTATAAAATTTGTACAGTTGACAATTATTCACATTGTTTATAGGATCTATGATTATTTCAGTTGATTAATGGTTGATTTGATTTTGGAGGGGATTTGGGAAAACTGGGATACTAATGCATTGTTTGTGGAGTTGTGAACTGACCCAACTACTTTGGAGAGGATTTTGGAAGCAAAGGGCCATCAAACTATGCATTCTCTTTGATCCAGCATTGTTTCTAATGAGTCTGTATTGCAAAGAGATCATAAAAGGGGGGAAGGACCCACATGTGCAAAAATGTTTGTAGCAGTCCTTTTTTGTAGTGGCAGGAACTAGAAATTGAGTACATGCCCATCAGTTGGAGAATGGCTGAATAAATTATGATATATGAATATAATGGAATGTTATTGTTCTATAAGAAATGATCAACAGGATGAAAAGACTTACATGCCCTGACATTAAGTGATATGAGCAGAACCAAGAGAATATTGTACTCAACAATATTATGTGATGATAAACTGTAATTGACTTGGCTCTTTTCAATAATGAAGTGATTCAAGGCAATTCCAATAGACTTGTGATGGAAAAAGCCATCTGCATCCAGAGAGAGAACTATGGATATTTTAATATGGATAAAAGCATGGCATTTTCACTTTGTTGTTGTTGTTGTTTGTTTTCCTTTGATCTGATTTTTTTATGTGCAGCATGACAAATATGGAAATTTGTTTAGAAACATTGAACAAGTTTAACTTATATCTATCTGACTGCTTCCTATGTAGGGGAGGGGAGAGCGAGAAAAATTTGGAACACAAGATTTTGCAAAGGTGAGTGCTGAAAACCATCTTTGCATGTATTTAGAAAAATAAAAATTATTTTTAAAAATGGTTGATTTGAGTTTTTCCTTTGTGGCTTGAGAATATTCACCAATCTTTCATCCATTTTTATAGAATGAAACGTTCTCTTTGCATTCTATAGCAATATCTATATCCACAGGTGATTTAAGTAATCTGAGAAAATTGCTTTGGTCTTTGGGAGGGGCAAGAACTCCCAAATGCTTTTCTAGATATTTTCTAAATACTTTAGTAGCTTCAAAGCTTGGGGAATTAAGAAATTTAAGTATTCTCAAGAGAGCTGATTAAAATGATCTCTCTCAATATATATAGAAATATATATATATATATATCATAAACACATAACTCATATATGTATATATGATGTATACACACACACCCCACCATACACACACCCGATGTGACATCTAGAGTTGATCCTCTGCAAATTCATTCAGAAGTCTGCTGTTAAATATAGGATATCTATTTTGTATTATTATAAATTTCTCAAGAAAGAAAGATATTGTGATATAGTTTTATAAGCACTGGTTCTGCTGGTAGAAGACCTGGCTTGAAGTTCTACCCATGATACTCTCTTTGTGTCAGTGGGCAAGTCACCTAATCTATGGCCAAAATTCTATCTGTAAAATGAGGAAAGTGGACTAGACAACCTCTATAGATTTTGTAATTCTAAATCTCTGACCCCTAAAATACTGCCTTTACATGTAATAAATGCCTACTTCACCTAAATCTCCTCAACTTTCAGGACTTTGCTAAAAATCAGTTTACTCAGCTTGAAAAGGTAATATACAAAACAATCTGCATGAAAAATATATCCTAAAAGCCTCCTTCCCCTTTATTTTTGCAAAAACATCAGTCTATTTCAATAGTTTTCTGCCCTGCACAGAAGAATTGACAATTTGTTTTATCTTGTTTGTTTTTGTTTGGAGCAAAACTAAGAGCAGCTAAGCCCTTTCTGAAATTTTTCTTGGGGGAATCTCAATCTCTAATTATGGCACTGAATAAAAGGATGGTATTAAGCAATCAATTTTTTTCAAGACACTATAAATGATACAAAAATGAGGAAGGTAACCCCTATCCAATTGTTAGAAAAGTTCAGAGGGAAAAGGAGGCTGGGGGCAGCCCTCAAAGTTGTTAAGGGATGGAATGGTAAAAGAAAAGAATGTATTTTTAAATTCCAAACTGGGGAATTGGTCTGTGGACTAACAAGGCTAAGGTGAGCCCCATACAACAGCAGGCTCATGCCTACTTCTCTCAGCAATCTACAACTCAGCAAGTACCTGGCAAAACTGAACCAATGCCCTCTGGGCTGGTGGACATAAGGAGAAGTTGCATATGCTAGATATGAAGTGTCAGAATGTCAAATACAGGGACAGCTATCATCTTGGTGTCCCTTAGGGGCAGGACAGGTGTACCTTCACACATAACTTGAATTTTATTAGGGATTAGGCAAGGGGGTCGTAGGCTTGTCTCAGACTAACCTATTAATCCACTCATCTGGCAATTTCCAAGGCAGACACATCTACCTCTGGCTACCATTCCTTTATATATGTTGTTTTTCCTTAATAGAATGCAAGTTCATTAAGGGCAAGACAAGCCTCTCTTTTGAATTTGTATCTCTAATGTTTAGTACCATGTCATAAAAACTTAAGCAATGCATTTCCTTCCTCCCTTCCTTCCTTTCTCCCTTCTTCTCTCTCTTCTTTCCTTCCTCTCTTCTCTCTTTCCTTCCTTCAGAAGAGAGCACTTTTAATTAGAAAAGTTAAGAAGTGGTTAATGAAGAATATGGTATTAGAGTCCCATTGTGTTAGCAAAATATCAGAGGTTAAATAATAAAAAGGATAGGTAAGGAGGCTATCTGATTGTTGCTGGTTCCCCAAATGTGTGTGACTCATAGTGTGATGATTTATTGAATCACTTAGCAAAGAAAAGAAAGTGGTGTTCCAGTTTATAAGTGTGAAATAGAATATTCACTAAGATGTAGGACATGCAAAATTCATCTCTGAATATAGAGTTCTTAAGACTCTTCTATATTATTAACTTAGCCTAGATCCCAGCTAACAAGAATTTCATGTCAGGCTCTACTGGAATACATGGGAGCTGCTGGAATACACGAGAGCTACCTGACAGTGGCTGCTGGAAATCCAACCCAGAATGGATCTCCTCTTGTGAGAGGATGATGCAAGGAGACTGAGAGGCAGTTGCTGTTCTCTGACCTCCCGACTGAGAAGCCATTGTGTTGTCTGACCTCTGTCCTCTTCCCTCTGCCTTCAATTTATCTCATTCCCAGTCCACAAGCAACACCTGTGTCAATAAAGGCTGCCTTGCAACTCCTTCAGATGTTATGATTCACAGCTGTGGAGACTCTTGGAGAATTGACCTGTCCCTTAGCAAGGATCTGGTCTTTCTTTAGGGGAATCATAGTTCTCATAATTGATGACCATTGATACCATTCATAGACAATGGATTCATATTGTGCTGTCTTAGTACCAAAAACACATGTCAGCCTGCATGTATTTTCTGAACTGAAGAGTCTTAAAAGGATCACATACTACCAAGAACAGCCCACATGGAATATATTTAAACCTCTTTTACAATGACTTATTAAGCTAAAAAAATCTTTTAAGATTTTTTTTACCAAAAAATGAACATTTTAAAGTCTCTTCTCATTTTGCTTCCCTCTTTTCTTTCTCCATTTCTCTGCTTCTCTAATTTTGCTTTTCTTTGTCTGTCTGTCTCATAAGAACACACACACACACATGCACACACATATATCTCAAGAATTTTAAGCACCAAAATAATGTCCTTTGTGCCAAATATAGCTTAATATTCAAAGAATTTAAGAATCACCTTATAAGTCAACTCAAATAGTTTTGGGTGGTTTCAGAAATTCAGAACACACACACAAATCTTTGTGGGGAGGAGTGTAATGTTCTGGATAAAAATAAGAATAGCAGGGAAATGCCATCTGCCTCTGTGGGCCTCAATGCCCCACTTCTGTACAATGGTCATAATTATATTTTCCCTTTCTTGCTCACATAGGAAGCTGTTGTAATAATAATTTATATAGTACTTATTATGTGAGAGACACTGCATTAAGCACTTTGAAATTATTATTGATCATTATGACAACCATAAAAGATAAATGCTATTTTAAAGATGAGGAAACTGAGGCAAACAGAGGTAGAGTGTTTTGCCTCCGGGTCACAGAGGTTGTGTTTAATGTTGGATTTGAACTCAGGTCTCTGTGACTCCATACTTAGTACTCTATCCACAATGCCACATAAGGTTGCAATTTTATTTAAAGGAGGTAGGTGGTCCACTGGCTATAGCTAGAATATGGAGCTGAGGCTCCATGAATCGGAGAACAAGAGAAAGTTCATGGATAGGAGTTCTTCACTAGTAATGACTTAGAGGAATCAAATCAATTATGAAGAACAGAATTATCTTGTTTGACTGTTTTATTTTTTAAAGTTTTTTTATTTCCAAAACATATATATAATTTTCAATATTCACCCTTTCAAAACCTTAGGTTACAATTTTTTCTTCTTCCCCCTACCCCCTTGCCTAGAGAACTAGTAATCTAATATATGTTAACTATGTGCAATCCTTCTATACATATTTTCACAATTATCATGCTGTCCATGAAAAATCAGATCAAAAAGGGAAAAAATGAGAAAGAAAACAAAATACAAATAAACAACAGCAAAAAAAGTGAAAATAATATGTTGTGATTCACACTCAGTCTCCTCAATCCTTTCTCTGAGTGCAGATAGCTCTCTTCATCACAAGACCATTAGAACTGACCTGAATCACTTCGCTATTGAAAAGAGCCATGTCCATCAGAAATGACTACTGTATAATCTTGTTGTTGCTGCATACAGTATTCTACTCACTTCACTTAGAATTAGTTCGTGTACATCTCTCCAAGCCTTTCTGAAATCATCCTGCTGATCATTTCTTATAGAACTATAATATTCCATAATATTAATATACCAAAACTTATTCAGCCATTTTCCAACTGATCGGCATACACTCAGTTTCCAGTTCAGAAGAGGCAATTATTAAAATTGTGGAATGCTAAATAAAGAGCTAAAATTAAAAAAAAATTCCTTATTATTGCTCTGTAAGGAATGACCAGCAGGATGAATACAGAGAGGCTTGGAGAGACCTACATGGACTGATGCTAAGTGAGATGAGCAGAACCAGGAGATCATTATACACTTCTACAACGATATTGTATGAGGATGTATTCTGATGGAAGTGGATTTCTCTGACAAAGAGACTTAACTGAGTTTCATTGGAGAAATGATGGACAGAAACAGCTACACCCAAAGAAGGAATACTGGGAAATGAATGTGAACTATTTGCATTTTTGATTTTCTTCCCGAGTTAATTTTACCTTCTGAATCCAATTCTCCCTGTGCAGCGGGAGAACTGTTCGGTTCTGCAAATATGTATTGTATCTAGGATATACTGCAACATATTTAACATATATAGGACTGCTTGCCATCTTGGGGTGGGGGGGAGGAAGGAGGGAGGGGAAAAAACGAAACATAAGTGATTGCAAGGGATAATGTCGTGTAAAAATTATCCTGGCATGGATTCTGTCAATACAAAGTTATTATTAAATAAAATAAAATTTAAAAAAAAATTTCCTAAATTAGCCTCAGAATAATGACTAGATATCAGAGAATAAATAAAATTTAATGAGGAGACAAAGTTGTGGGTTAGAAAAAATGTGGACGTTTGAGCTACCACTTGAACAAAGAAGCTCAAATTCATCAAAAAGTCAGAGATAATTTGATATACATAGTGTCTTATGGACATAAATGTTTTCATGTCTGTTTGAGAGGATTGTCTTTCTTTGCAATTTAAAATTTAGTATCTGCTGGACAGCTCCCTACTATGGTTTATCCTCAGAGGAAAAGGAAATCTGTGTGAGTGTGTGTGTGTGTGTGTATGTGTGTTTATATGTTGTATCTGTTGGGATAGGAGGAAAGGAGGGAAGAAGATTAATAAAGCTAAATAAAGATATTTCTAAACAACTTTTTTCTATCTCTTTTGTTATTATTTTCTTTACCTCTTTTATTCATTTATTTTTGTGTTGTCCTCTTGGTTGATAAATGTTTGATGAATGAATGAAGATACTTGGTCAGCAGCTGCCACTTTTCATATATATTCCAAAAATCACAGATTCATTGAGCAACCAATCAATAAGTGTTTATTAATCAACTGCTATATTAGAAAAGCACAAGAAATGGTAACTATCTTCAGGAAACTAAAATTCTAATTGGGGAAAACAAATCAAAATAGTATAATTGCTGGATTGTATGACAGAAAAAAGAGTTGGATGAATTCAGAAAATAGATAAATGGATGATGGCTAGAACATTGAAGAAGAAATCAAAGAGGTTGATGGGATCATGTATGTAGATTTGGAAGGGTCATCAGAGGCCAATTAGGTTATTTTAGAGATGAAGAATCTGAGCTTTGGAGAAGTTAAATGACTTAGCTAAAATCATATCAGCTAGCAAGCAACAGAGGCAGGATTGAGCTGGACTTAGATGGATAGGGAGAATTCTTGATGGGTTGAGCTTAGATACAATACCATAGGGATGGGGAAAGGCTAAGAAAAGCATTTTATACACTCAGTATAGAATATATCACCTAGGCTGAAAGGCCCCTTTGATCTTTTCTTGACAAAACAGATAACTGCATTCAATGGAACAAAATGTCAGCAGAGCTTGAAGCTCCTTACTGGAACGGAAAAAGGAAAAAACACCAAGGAACATATATATTCTGTCTAAATTCTGATAATCCAGTAATTAAGAATTTTCCCAGGCCCTAATTTAACAAAGATTGTACCTGTATAAACTACTTATGTAGTTATAAATTAGACTCTGGTGACTGCCTCTGCCTACCCCATTTAGAGATCTGTAAGGAAACAGCTTTGCCTTTAACCTTGTTGGCAACAGAAGACAGTAACTAGCAACCAGGAACAGAACTGAAAGAAAAGAACAATTGAAAAGAGAGTTTTGAAATCAGGTCATTCCTAGTTTTGAAAGAGACATGTGGAACAAATTTCCATGACATGGTAGAGCTAGAAGGGATCTTAATGAACATTGAGCTCAATGCCCTCTACTTAAAGATGAGAAAAATCAAGTTCAGATGGAAAATGACTTATTTATGATCACAGATTGAATTAGTTAATGAGCTATAACTAGAACCCTGGCCTACTGACTCTCAGACCATTTTATTTTTGTCTCTCCACAGTGCCTGGCTCATAGTAAGTGCTTAATAAATTCTTGTTTCTTACTTACTTGATTGATTGGCATGCTAAGTACCCAAGAGCAGCCAGATTTGGGAATCTGCCATATGAAAACCAAATTATTATGTCTTTCCATGGGAGCATAGAAGTTATCTTTGAACTTTTGAATTGGGCATCCCTTCCAGTAAAAATGTTTTATGGACCTCTAATATGTGTTTATTTATAATTTACCTACATATATTTCTATGCAAGCAGTTATCTAAATTACAAAAGCTATTGAAGAATAGAAAATTGGATTTGGAGTCAGGGAGAACTAGAGTTCAAATCCAGCCCCAAGTACTTACTGATTGTGTGACTCTGGTCAAGTCCTTTAATCTCTTTGACCCTCAGTTTGCTCATTTGAAAAATGAATGTGTTGGACTGTTTAGCCTCCAAGTTTCCTTCCAGTTCTAAATCTAAGATCCTATGATGAAATAAAGATTAATCATATTTAATCCTAGAGTCAATGGTCACTGGAATTTATTGGCTAGGGTAATAATATAACCTATATCCTACATACGTGAACTATGCTTAGAAAAGTCACTTTGACAGTTTTCTGGAGGATTATTGAAGAGGGGAGATACCTGAGTCAGGAAGAACAATTAAGAAACTGCTGTAATAGTCCAAGCAAGAAATGATAAAAGCATGTGACCTAGGAATGATAAGATTTGGTAACTGATTACACATGTAAAAATAATAGTGAAAATGATGTTAAAGATGTCACCAAAGTGGTGAACATGGGTCATTTGAAGGATATTGGTAGAGTCAACAGAAACAGAGAAATTTGTAAAACTAATGGGTTTGGGGGTGAAAATAATGTAATGACATCTGAAATGTGAATCAGAATTCGCCCATCAATCAGTCATCCAATAAGCATTGATTATGCATCTTCTGTGTGTCAGTTACCATGCTAGTGCTAAAGTCACAAGCATAAAAATGGAAATAATCATTATTCATGTGAGCATCACTTTATTCTTTCAAAAAAGAGGAATATGTGTGTACAACTCTTTCTTAAGAGTCACCACCCCAAAATTCCCTCCAAGGAATGACTGTTACATTCAACAGGTGATCTTGGGGACAGATGGTAGGTATTCTGGGAAATGGAATTTTCCTAATGGCATCTGTACAGCTACTGTTGTGACAGTGGCTAATTTGTAATTGTCCAGAGGGATTGATAACTAGATCAAAAAAAGGGGTGATAAGAGTTTCTGAAAAAAGTAGAGGTAAGTATTTGGAAAACTTGGGGAATTAAGTCAGATATGGCTATGTTAAAAATCAACCAGAAATCCCAAAATTAGTGATGGTTGAAAGAAATGATATAACCCATCTTCTCATTTTCTGATTGTCTAATCACAATTGAAGTCAGACCAAAGCCCACTTGGGATTAAGCCATGATTGCCATGTATGCAAGCACACATACATACATACATACACATACACACACACACACACACACAATTTAAAGATCATTGATGCTCTATTGAGATAGTAGATGGCTCAGTATCCCCTAAACATTCCTTCCAAAGTCAAAATTAGTGGGCAAAAATATTTGCATAGGCAAGTCCCTCTGAGGAGATTTCTTCCACCAATGTGAACTATACTTACTCTGAAATCTATAGTTACAGGGAATTGCCAAGATGTCCAGAAAGTTTCAATGGCTCTCCCAAAATCATAGAGGTAGCATAGGCTAAACTTGAATTCAATTCTACATGACTCCTAGCTCAATTTTTAAATCTACTGTGCCACAGCATATCTTCTATGTAAAAACACTGGAAAAAAATAAATTATGCAAGTTGAATCTATTTTTCCTCCCCCAATGCATATCACTCTTCTATCACTACTCCTACTTGTGATGCTGTAGAAGCACTGAATCTTTACATAGGAGAGGATATTATCTTTGTTGAAATAGCTAAAGTTATTCCATGTTAATGTTTCTTAGCCATGTAACAAAATGCAATATTTTACCAAGACCATTGACCTTGCTTAAAGATCCTATTCTGGCTGGAGAGGCTCAGAAATGTGAACCTCTTTCCCTGTTTAAATCTGATGGTATTATCATTGCCTATTTTAAGGTTGTTTACAGAACTAGAATAATACTGTACATAGATATATAAAGGTGATTACAGCAGAGGAAGTTTGACCTTTGAAAATCCTTGCCTGTATAAACAAAATCAGGAATGTTTTAATAACTCAAAGCTATTCAGTGACTTTTTAAAAAATCATAAAATAAATGTCCATTTTGTTTAAAGTCTACTTAAAATTTCCGTTAGTTCATAAGCATATAAGAAGTAAGCCGAAGGAGGTTATCTCCACGAATATTGCACCAGTCTCTGAGTTTCTCAAGGGTGAGGATTTTATTTTATTTATTTTTGTATCTCCCGTTATACCTAACAGTATATTGCACAAGAGATAATTTTAATAAATGTTTGAAGGATGAGTGAATGAATGATGCCTAAATTGATTTGACCATTGATTTTAATACATCCAGGTCAAACTCATTTGCTGTGATTACAAAATTCCCCATGGTGCCTTAAGTACTGGCTTAAGAGAAGACAAAAGTTCAAATTCTACCCTGATACTTTTTATCTATGTGAATTTGGGTAAATTACAATCTCCATGGGCCTTAGTTTCTTTAAGAAGATGGGGAGTATATGGACCATTGAGGTCCCTTCTGAATCTATAGTTCTTAATTTGTTTTAAATTTCTTTTTTTGATCATACAAAAAGTATATCATTTGCTTTTTAGTGAAAGTGGTTGTCTTATTTTCCCTACCCCAACCAGTCTGGGGCTTTTACTAACTTTTTTTCTGCCACCTCTTACATACATCTATGAACTTCTATGAGACCAATTCTCTGGGATCCTGACTCTGTGACTTAAACAAATCATTTAACCCAAAAGGGGTTCAGTTTTCTCAACTGTAATGGGAGAGATTGGAATAAGTAATCTCTGAATCCATTCCAGCTAAAAATCTATAATCTCATCATCCTCTTCTGCATGAGGCTTTCTTCTGTTAATTTGTTCTCTACACTGGACTCTGTGTTTTCTTAAAATGCACAATATAGATAGAGGATCCTATAGAGCTTAATTATTTTCTGTTTTTAGGAGTATTTAGATGGAAGTTCTGGGCCTGGAAAGAGAGAAAGAGAAGAACAGAACAGTCAGGAAAACTCAATTTTCTGAGTTCAAATCCAGCCTGACACTTAATAGCTTTGTGTTGTTGAGAAAGTCATTTTACTCTGTTTGCCTCACTTCCATTATCTGTAAAATAAGATGGAGAAGGAAATGACAAACCAATGGCAAGCCAAGAAAACTCCAAATGGAGTCACAGAGAATTACAAACAAAAACAACTATTTTATATATATTGGTTTTATTCAACAATTACACTATAGACTTTGGTCAAGGGAATTGATATCATTTGAAATTATTACAATTACTAACTAGGGCAGAATATTTTGTAAAATTTTTAAGATTAAGAATTGAGAGAGTTTATGTTTTGCATGACTTCACATGCATATTAGATATCATTAGATATGCAAGAGATTGCTTTCTCAATGAGATGTGAGAGGCTAGAAGGAGGGAAAATTTTTGGAACTGAATTTTTTTTTAAATGAATGTTAAGAAATGAGAAAAGAAAATAAATGAGAAAAATGTTATAGAGATAGGTGTTCAATAAATCTTTGTTGATTCTTTTTTTTTTCTTTCTTTTTTTTTTCTTTTTGCAGAAGCAATTGGGGTTAAGTGACTTACCCAGAGTCACACAGCTAGAAAGTGTTAAATGTCTGAGACCAGATCTGAACTCAGTTCTCCTGACTTCAGGGCTGGTGCGCTTTCCACTGCACTATCTAGCTGCCCCAATTAATTCTTAATCAACCTCTTCCTTTAAATCTGGGTTTTCTTAAACTGCAATGCATAGAATCCATGAATCTGAACTGGAAGAAAATTACATTTTTATCTCACTGTGGGTGGTTTTCTTTTGTAATCTTGTGTATTTTATTTTATGCATTTGAAAACATTATTCTAAAAAGAAGTTTATAGTTTTCACCGAACTGGCTAAAGAGATTATGTCTCAAAAAAGCTAACAGTCCCTTCTTTTGTCTCTACAAAAGGTGAAACAACATGGGAGTTTTCCATAGGTAAGGTGCAGGGCATCAAACTAAAATCATTCTCTAATAAGAATTCTCATTATTGGAAGATGTTTCACATCTTTTCCAGAATATTCTCAAACAGGGAAATATAATCTCATGGTAATTCAATTGTGCCTTTACAGTTTGCTGTATAATTCCCAAGTATGGAAATAAATTTATTCTCTTAGTATTCTAACAGCTGTTCTTTCTATTCTGTTTTATTTTGTTTTGTCCTCCTGATATCTCCATGTATACATATGTATGCATATATAGTAAGATTAAGAGTTCCAAGAACTCTAAAATTATATGAATGAGAAAACGGAAGTCCTAAGTGATAAAGGTGTTTGACTAAGGTTACACAGATTGTAATTTTTACTATATCATCATCCATGTCCTATTCATGCACATATTTTCAGGTTTCTATACTTTTCCCACACTTTTCCTCTTGATAAAATCATCAGTTTCCATGGGTTCAATTGTCATATATTTACAAATAACCCTCCCCCCTCTCTTTGTCTCTCTCTCTTTCCCTTTCCTCCTCCTTCTCCTCCTCCTCTCCCTCCTCCTCCTCTTCCTCCTCCTTCTCCTTCTCTTCCTTCTCATCCTCTTCCTTTACTTCATCCTCCTCTTCCTTCTCCTCTTCCTCTTCTTCCTCCTCCTCCTCTGAAACTGAAAGTCTTACAGAAAACAGAATGTGGACATCTTAAAGGACTTGCTCAGGGATCCACTTTCAATAATGCCAAAGGTTACACCAGACTACTTATATATACATAAACATCTCTCTCTATATATATATATATATATATATAAATACACACACACACATATATATATATATGTATGTATGTATATATATATATATATATATACCCTGCTATCATAAGGATGATAAATCCTCTGCTTACCAATATTAGCAAAAATCTCCAAGAGAGCATAGTCCTGGTAAATTTGAGAATTTTAGAATAAATTATACATTTGTTAAAATATAATGGCAACATGAGATCTCAAAATGATCTTTTAGTTGTGAACATATGCTCCTTTTCCATTATCCCCACTTCTCATATGTAAGTCATGAGTCATGATACCCCACAGAGTAGGAGCATGCCAGCATTCTCTTCTTCTGTCACTTATCTTGAATGCATATTTTCCAAATTAGGGATGTTATTAAGGCGTTTTCTTAAGAAAGAAACACAATATATACTCATCGTTTCTTTTCTAATTGTCCTATGTGCCCTGGAGTTGAGAAATTTGTTTTAGCAAGGAATAGATGTCAACTAAACCAAAAGCCTAGTGGAGCTATATTTTAAACATACACCTGTTTAAATCACAAATTATCATTCAAAAAATCATGGTGAGGAAAGAAATTTGGTAGAGATGGAAGGAGTAAAAGGAGTTTTATAATTGTCCTAAAGAAGAGATAGATGGGGACTCTGCTCTCCCTTAAGTGCCTTCTCCCCATCTGAATTCCAGTGTCTCTACTCAGACTCATGATGATCTTGGAACTTTTTTTTTCTTTCAGTGTATCTATATATCTATCTTTCTATCTATCTATCTATCTTAAATACATAGCTTTTTTTTTTTCAAAACAAGAATAACTTTTCAACATTCACTCTTGCAAAACCTTTCCCTTTCCCTATATGACAAGTAATCCAATATATATTAAATATGGTAAAAATATATGTTAAATCCAATATAGGCATACATATTTATACAATTATCTTGCTGCACAAGAAAAATCAAATCAAAAAGGGAAAAATGAGAAAGAAAATAAAATGCAAGCAAACAATAACAAAAAAAGTGAAAATGCTACATTGTGATTCACACTCAGTTCCCACAGTCCTCTCTCTGGGCATAAATGGCTTTTTTCATCACAAGATCATTGGAATTGTCCTGAATCATGTCAGTGTTAAGAAGAGCCACGTCCATCAAATTTGATCATCATATAATCTTGCTGTGTACAATGATCTCCTGATTCTGCTCATTTCACTTAGCATCAGTCCCTTTAAGTCTCTCCAGGCCTCTTTGAAATCATCCTGCTGGTCATTTTTTATAGAACAATAATATTCCATAACATTCATATACCATAACTTATTCAGCCATTCTCCAACTGAGGGAATCCAGTCAGTTTCCAGTTTCTTGCCACTACAAACAGGGCTGTCACAAACATTTTTGCACATGTGGGCCCTTTTCCCTCCTTTAAGATCTCTTGGGGATATAAGCCCAATAGAAACATTTCTGAATCAAAGGGTATACAGAATTTGAAAGCCCTTTGGGAATAATTCCAAATTGCTTTCCAAATGATTGGATAACTCCACCAATAATGTATTAGTGTCCCAGTTTTCCCACATTCCCTCCAACATTTGTCATTATCTTTTTCTTGTCATCCTAGCCAATCTGAAAGGTGTGTAGTGGCACCTCAGAGTTGTCTTAATTGGCATTTCTCTGATGAATAGTGATTTAGAGCACCTTTTCATATGACTTTAAATGGTTTTAATTTCTTCATCTGAAAATTGTTCATATCCTTTAACCATATATCAATTGAAGAATGGCTTAAATTCTTATACAATTGAGGTCAATTCTCTATAAATTTTAGAAATAAAACTTTTATCAGAATCTTTGAATGTAAAAATGTTTTCTCAGTGTATTGCTTCCCTTCTAATCTTGTCTCGTTCTAATCTTGTCTAATCTTGGTTTTGTTTATACAAAAACTTTTTAACTTAACATAATCAAAATTATCTATTTTGTGTTCAATAATGAACTCCACTTCTTCTTGGCCACAAATTCCTTCCTTCTCCACAGATCTGAGAGGTAAACTATCCTTTGTTCTCCTAATTTGCTTATAATATCAGTCTTGATGTCTAAATCGTGAACTCATTTTGACCTTAGCTTGGTATATGGTGTTAGATGTGAATTGATGCCTAGACTCTGCCATACTAGTTTCTAATTTTCCCAGCAGTTTTGTCAAATAGTGAGTTTTTATCCCAAAAGCTAGGGTCTTTGTGTTTGTCAAACAATAGACTGCTATAGTTATAGTGCTATATAGTGCTATATAGTAACTATTGTGCTATAGTAATAGTGAACTATTTTGTTCTGTGAACTTCACCTATTCCATTAATTGACTACTATTCTTAGTACCAAATGGTTTTGATGACTGCTGCTTTGTAATATAGTTTTAGGTCTGGCACAGTTAGGCCATCTTTATTTGCATTATTTTTCATTAATTCCATTGAAATTCTTAACCTTTTATTCTTCCAGATGAACTTTATTATTAGTTTTTCTAGATCTGTAAAATAATTTCTTGGGAGTTTGATTCATATGAATAAGTAGATTAATTTAGAAAGTACTGTCATTTCTATTATATTTGCTCATCCTACCCATGAGCACTTGATATTTTTCCAATTGATTAGATCTAACTTTATTCATGTGCAAAGTGTTTTGTAGTTGTGTTCATATATTTCCTGACTTTGTCTTGGCAAGTAGATTCCCAAATATTTTATATTATCTGTAGTTATTTTAAATGGAATTTCTCTTTATATCTCTTGCTGTTGTATTCTGTTGGTAATATATAAAATGCTGATGACTTATGTGGATTTATTTTGTATTCTGCAACTTTGAAAAAGTTGTGAATTATTTCTAGTAGTTATTTAGTTGATTCTCTAGGGTTCTCTATGTATATCACCTTAGCTATAGTGTGCTTTCTAGAGCCCCCAAGTTGGGGTGCTAAAATGTACTATGGTTTCTAGAGCCCCCACACTGAAGTGTCAAAATGTACTATCTGGACTAGTTTGCTGGAGGATCTTGGGACCAGCCTGAGTCCTTGATCTTAGTGAAGGAGTGATGAATGCAGGAGACCCACCAGGCTGATCAAAGATGGAGTCCATTTATTTCAAGTCCTCTCAGCCCCTAAATACCTTAGTATGATTACATCACTACAGCACACTGAGCATGTGCCAACTAGAACCATTACATCACCACAGCACACTGTGTGTTAACTATAAGCACCCTTCTATTGGTATGCAAATGCCTCTTTACCATAACTATCCCTTGCTTCAAGTGGAACACAAGTGGTCACACCCTCCTTGACTTCTCAGGAAGGGTGAGAGGCACCAAAGGGAGATGGGAAGCAGGACCAGACATTGTCAGCAGGTTCCCTCTAGGCTGAAAGGTCTTATATCTTACCCAGAATTCCCCCAATATCTGTGGCTCTCTACACTTATTATCTGCAAAGAATGATACTTTGGTTTCCTCATTACATACTCTAATTCCTTTAATCTCTTTATTTTCTCCTATTGCCAAAGCTAGCATTTCTAATACAATATTGGATAATAATGGTGATAGTGGTCAACCTTGTTTCACCTATGATCTTAATGGGAACGGTTTTAGTTTGTTCCCATTACACATAATGCTTGCTGATGGTTTTAAATAGAGGCTAATGATTACTTTAAGGAAAACTATTTATTCCTAAACTCTCTAGTGTTTTTAATAGGAATGGGTGTTGGATTTTGTCAAATGCTTTTTCTGCATCTATTAAAACAATCATATGATTTTTGTTAGCTTGGTTATTGATATAGTCAATTATGCTAGTAGTTTTCCTAATATTGAACCAACCCTGCATTCCTGTATAAATTATTTCTTGGTCATAGAGTATTATCCTGGGGATGAATTGCTGTAATCTCTTTGCCAATATTTTATTTAAGATTTTTGCATTAATATTCATTGGGGAAATTTGTCTACAATTTTCTTTCTCTGTTTTGACTTTACCTGGTTTAAATACCAGCAATATATCTGTATCATAAAAGGAGTTCTTCTTTCCCTATTTTTTCAAATAGTTTGCAGAGTATTGGAATTAATTGTTCTTTAAATGTTTGGTAAAATTCACATGTAAATCCATATGGCCCTGGAGATTTTTTCTTAAAGAGTTAATTAATAGCTTATTCTATTTTTTTCTAAAATGGGATTACTTAAGTAATTTATGTCATCTTCTCTTAATCTGGACAATCTATATTTTTGTAGGTATTCCTCCATTTCACTTAGATTATCAAATTTATTGGCATTTAGTTGGCAAAATAACTCCTAATTATTGCTCTTATTTCTTCTTCATTGGTAAAGTTTTTCATTTTGGATCTTGATGCACCTAGCTTTGGCCAAGGAATTCATTGACACTCTGTAGTTGCTATCTGCCATTATCTATAGTGTATGCTAACTTCCATCCTTTGGTATCAAAATTTTTACCATTTTTAAGTTACTATCTTCTCTACTATTGGCTAGAACCAACATTGGTTCTAGCCAATAGAACCCTCTATATGTATGCTCTTACTATTTTAGGGGGACCAATTATTAGTATCTCAGTTCCATTTAACCGATCAAATGAGATTTTTTAAAATGAAGATATTTATTTTATAAGTAAGACAAAACCAAATGTATAAACATTCCCCTGCCACTTTGGGAGACATATTCCTCCTTATACCTCTTTAGTCTCTGATGGGGGTGCAATTCTTGAAAGTTATGTAAAAAGAGCCAAAGCTCAGGCAATTTGTACTGTGATAAAAAGGCTATCCACTATTTATAATATGATCACCTAAGTTCAGAATATTTTATTATCATAAAGTTGACTACTAAAATCATGATGAGGAGAGGACATAATAGTGCTATTCCATGGTTTTTATAGTACTCTATGACTTAATTCAGTATTATGAAACTATCTTCAAATAATAGCTTATGGGGAATCTTCTAATCAAAATGGAAATTTTGGGGTACTTCATTAATACTAGTAACATCTTACATAATCATATATTTTCTGGTATTACACTTTGCTTCATGCCAATACTCAGCAGAATATTAAACAAATTTATCCCCTATGTCAGAGAGATTGGTATAATTTTAATTTATATAATGTTGGAATCCTTACTAACTGCTAACTAATTAGAGTTGATCTAATCTTACAAGAAGATGTTTGGGGCAGAACCTGAAACAAGGTACTAAGTAGAACTAATTAATACAAGGCTTGTGTTCACACCTTTACTCATTGGAGTTCAATGAGTTCACACCTCCCTTGAAGCTCGTTGGGCCAGAGAGCACTATGGGAGAAAACCCATAATCCCATTCTCTCAGAAGAGTCAGATAAAAGGCCAGCAATGAGGGCTCCATGGCAGAATACATTATTTCCTCTTGGCTGGCTGGTCGCAGAAGAAAGTTCAGCTGGACTCGAGAGGAGCGACTCTGGTGGCAGACGAAGGGTTTTCAGAGGATAAAGCTACGAGTGGAGAGTTCAGTGGACAACCAGATTCATCTTCATCTCACACCACTGTAGTTGGTGGCTGGGCTCCCCAGAAGGAGTCAAGAGAGACATTCCATCTCTGTGTTGGTTAGAGGCAGAAGAAAGCAGAGGCAAAGGCTGAAGGACAGAACCTTTGGATTTGGAGACATCCGAAGGGCTCTAAGCCTCTAAATCAGCTGTGCTTTGAGAAGAACAAGAACTCCGACATTTGAACTCTAACAATATAATATAATTATACACATATGAGAAGAGACTGCAAAGTTCCATTTTATTCAACAAAGTTGACTATGTTTTTTGTAATGAATAAACAATATAATGAGTTTGTATGTTCTCTATATCTTTCAGTCTTTTATATAACCATGAAGATGTAAAGTTGTCTGGAAAAGACCTTCCCTTCCCTTCTGATATATCCATTAAGGATACTTTTGGTGTGCGCATGTAACTTTTTCATAAAAATTTAAAAGAAATAAAAAAGCAGGCATCATAGTTGATAAATGATGTCATCTTAGTTGCTTTTTTCTTTTGAGTAAAAACACCACTGGCAGCTTTTTCCACTCTTTTGAAATCTTTTGCTCTCTGAAATATTTTAAAAATCAGTTCTTAAATACTTTTAAAATTATGATATCTCTGCAAGAACTTCCTATGTATGTAGTTATTTACAGTCATCCTTCCCTTTTTCATTTACTTAGATGCCATTAGCATTTTGTCACATAGCACATGTAGTAAGTTACTAGAATTCAAATGAAGTGGTTCTGCTATCATTACTGATGATAACAGATCACCATGGAAACACTAGCAGACCTGTTCCATTTTAGTTCTCTTTGTTGTCTTCCTGATTTCATCTGCAAATATTTTTGGCTTAACTATGTCTCAGACTACATTCTTTGCAAGCTCAAGTTTTGTGATAAAGTACTGTGAATAGTCTTCCATTTTCTTCCTTCTCCCCAACCACTTTTCCTCCTCTTTCTTCTTCTCTGTAACATTTTGAGAATGAACTTGTATTCTAAAAAGGTGTTGATCTTGGCTACTGTGTTTCTTAACTTGGCAAGAATATTAAATATTTGACATCACAGGGATTTTCAATGCTACTCATGCCAAGAATAAGACATAAATTTTTAGTAAATGCCCTTTGAATTCTCCATAGATTAGATGATGTATAGGCATTGGAATGCCTTTTTATTGAAATACTTATTTTTATAAGATGGTTTAGTCATTATAAATGCTCATTTATAACTAAATTATCATAAAAAGTTTGGTCTTTCATTTTTCATTTTATCATAATTTAAATACTACTTTTTAAGAATTACTTTGTTCAAACTCCCCATTAACACAATCAGAACTAGACCTTGGGAGCTGGAAGGGACATAAAGATAAAAATTAATGTTGTTTATCATCCTCATCTTTATCATAATCTGGGTGGTGAAGTAGATGAGTGCTATGCTAGGATTTCGGAACATCTGAGTTCCAATCTGTTCTCAGACACTTACTAGCTATGTGATACTGGACAAGTCATTTTTTGTCTCAGTTCCTTATCTGGAAAATTACCATACACTGAAGAAGGAAATTGCAAACCACCCTAATATCTTTATCAAGAAAAGCCCATGAACTTTGTACATGGGGTCATGTAGAATCAGGCACAACTAAATGACTGAACAACATTATTATTGATAATGTTTATATAGTGATTATGTGTCAGTCACTATGCTAAGTACTTAACAATTTTTATCTCATTTGATCCTCACAACTACCATTGGAAGCTGTAGTGGGATTACCTAGGTAACAATGGTGCAGCTTCAAGATAAGTACAAAGGATTCTGGACAATCAATGGATAAATATTTATTAAATGCTAAATATGTATTGTTCCATGACAAAGTCAAAAGGGAAATAATTCTTGTTTTTGAGGAGTTTTCCTTCCAATGAAAGAATAACACACACACACACACACACACACACACACACACACACACATTTCCTGAACATCTTCAAAGAAGATATAAATTAAAGGGGATGAAATGAAAAGGGAATTAACAGCTGGGGGAGGGAGTTATAAAAAAGCCTCATGCAGAAAATGGTTCTTTAGCTGAATCTACAAAAAAAGAACAGGGATTCTAAGTAGAGATAAGGAGTGAATACATGCTAGTCATAGGGGACTGTTGGCATGGGAATGGGAATTGGAATGCTGTTTGTGGGAAATAATATCAGTTTGACTATGTTATAGACTGTATAGAAAAGACTAAAGTCTAAAAATACTTGAAAGGTGTGTTAAGGCCACATTATGAAGCATAGAATACACTGATGTATAGTCACTTCATTTAAATAAGTAAGCATCTCTGAAGCCCCCTTTAGGGTGAAGAGGATAAGTGTCCAAGAACTGGAAGTGACCTATTTTGTTCAATATCTTTTGCGTCTGCTAAGGATAGGTATACTATAATGAACATTGGATAATAATCTTATGCTTGTCTATTTTTGTGAATATATGTACTGCTTATTTAAAAAAGTAGAAGCTTATAATAAGCCAAAGTAGATTAATCAATTGACTTTGGTATCTTGGTCATGCAGTGCTATGTAATTGTCAATTGGGTTTTTGTTGTTGTTTGTTTGTTTAGTTTTTTTTGTTTGTTTTGTTTTGTTTTGTTAGGCAATTGGGGTTAAGTGACTTATTCAGTGACTTATTAAGTGACTTACAATTAGCAAGTGTTAAGTGGATGAAGGTGGATTTGAACTAGGAGCCCCCTGACTCCAAGAATGATGCTTTGTCCACTTCAAAATCTAACTGCTCCTAAGTCTTATTGTTAAAGTGTGCTGCATTATGTTCCAGGGTTGAGAATTTTATGATCCAATGATACTGTGTACTCATGCTGTACATGTCCTAGACTTGTCAATAAATTACTGAGTATTGCAATGGCTCCTTCTCTTCACCACTTGGAAGTTTTCAACTAGACTGATAATTAATTGTTTTTGGATTGGTGTATAACATTTAAAGAATGAACTGGAAGAGGAAATGACAAATCACTTTAGATATCTTTGCTAAAAAACCAAAACAAATCAAATGTAGTCACAAAGAGCCAGATAGACCAAAATGACTAAACAACAACAAATAATATCATTACTTTTTTCTTCTATTATGTTGATGTTCTTATTTTTAACTATTTTTTTCGATGATCAAGATATATCTTTTTAAAGAGGGTGGAGCCAAGATGGCAGAGAGTAGACAGGTCTGTGTCTGAGCTCTTCCTGGTTTCCCTCAGATCAACATCAGATCAAGCCTCTGAACTGGTTTTTAAGTGACAGAACACACAATATTAGGAGTGCAACAAATTTACAGCAGAAGATATTTTAAGAAAACTTTAGAAAAGGTCTTTTTCAATCAGGCTCAGAGGAGGGGAGGGGAGGTGGCTGAGCAGAGGCACATCACAGGAATCTAGAGTGATAGTTTTGCATCTGTGTATTCTACTGGGAGGCTCAGCAAAAATACAGCAGTGTTGGCTACTCTATGCTGAATCAGAAGCCAGTGGATCAGCACACTAGCTGTGAGACATCCCACACAACTAAAAATGTCAACTAGTGAGTATCTGAACCCCAGAATAATGTGGGACTTGGCCATGTCCACCCAGCACAGGAAGGAAGTCAGAACCACTGGCACTAGGCAGCATGAAACTGAGAAGAAGCTTGGGACAATCTCTCCTTTGCCCTAAGATCAGACCTCAACTGTAATGTCAGGCTAGCTTTCTGGAGGATCTTGGGGCCAGCCCAAGTCTTTGTTTTTTGTGGAGGAGGCAGGAGAACCACCAGGATAGTCAAAGATGAAATGTTTATCTCCCAGTCCTTCTTAGCCTTTATATACCTTATTGTAATTACATCATTATGGCATACTGATTATGTGTGAACTTAGGGAACCATTACATCACTATGCTAAGTACTAAATATACATGTGAACTGGAAAACAATCATCTCATCAATTCCACTGAGTTAACACTTTGTTTCAAGTATATTTGTCCAAAGTTCAGGCACTCTACTTTTAACTCAACCTTTAAAAATGAGCAAAAAATAAAAAAGTGCTCAGACCATAGATAGGTTTTGTGGAGACAGAGAAGAATAGACCTCATAACCAGAGGACACAGTGCAAATCATCTCCAAATGAAGTCCCAAAGGGTGATATGAGTTGGTCACCATCTCACAAGGCTCTTTTGGAAGAATTCAAAAACTGCCTTAAAAGAGAATTAGAAGGAAAATGGGAAAAGGAAATGAGAACTTTGAGGGAGAGTCTGGAAAAGTAAATACAGAAATTATCTGAATAAAATTCGTTTAAAATAAATTGAGAGAAATGGAAAAAGCATATAACTCCTTACAAAATAGGTATGACAAAATGGGAAAATAAACCAATTATTGAAAAACAGATTATGTGAAATAGAAAAAAAGTGAACAAAACAATCCATTTAAAAGTTCAATTAAGCAAATACAAAAAGAGATTAAAAAACTAACTGAAGAAAACAATTCATTAAAAATTAGAATTGAACAAATGGAAGTGAATGACTCAATGAGACATCAAGAATCAAACAAAACAAAAATATGTGAAAAAAATAGAAGAAAATGTAAAATACCTCATTAAAAAACAACTAACCTAGAAAATAGATCTAAGAGAAATAATCTAAGAATTATTGGATGAAACCATGTTGAAAAAAAGATCCTAGACAACATCTTTTAGGAAATCATCAAGGAAAACTGCCTTGATGTCCTAGAATCAGAGGATAAAATTGCTGTTGAAAAAATTCACCAATCACTTCCTGAAAGAGACATCAAAATGCAAACTCCAGGGAATATTGTAGCTAAATTTCAGAATTATCAAACCAAGGGGGAAATATTGCAAGCAGTTAGAAAGAAACAATTCAAATACGTAGGAGTCATAATCAGGATTATCCAGGACCTAGATGCTTCCAATTTAAAGGATCAAAGGATTTGTAATATAATATTCCAAAGGGCAAAAGAAATTGGATTGCAGTCAAGAATCAACTATCCAGCAAAATTAAGCATTATTTTTCAGGGGAAAAGATGGGTATTCAATGAAACAGGTAAATTTCATGTATTTCTGATGAAAAGACCAGAGCTGAACAGAAAATTTGATCTTCAAATACAAAACTCAAGAGAAGCATAAACATGTAAAAAGGAAAGAAAAAATGGTTTCTTTTAAAAGTTAAAAAGTTAACATTCCCATATGGGAAAGTGATATATTTAGCTCTTGAGAACAGTATCTCTGATATGGGTATACTTAGAGGATGTAGGTACAATTTGATTTTATTGTGATAATATAAAAAGAAAAAGAAACTAGAGGTGGAAAGTGGATTGCATTTGAAGAAGAAGAAAGGGGAGGTAAAATGGGGTAAATTACATTTCATGAAGAGACAAAAAACATGAGCATTGTGTGAACCTTACTCTCACAGGATTTGGCTCAAAGAAAGAATATCAGACATGTTTACTTCACAGTGAAATTTCTCTTACCCTAAAGAGTAATAGGAGAGAAAATGGGAAAGGAAAAGGAGAGGCTAATAGAAGGGAGAACAGAAGTAAAAGGAGAAAGGAAAAGAAGGGAGGAGAGGATTGTTTGAGGGAAGTGGTGATCAAAAGCAAAACAGAGCGAAGGAGCAAAGGGGGAAAGGAAAGAGAAAAGTATAACTTGAGGAAAATAAGATAATAATAAATACAGAGTTAGTAATTTTATCTGTGAATGAGAATGGGATGAATTTTCCCATTAAATGGGAGCAAATAGCAGACTGATTAAAAAAAAAAAGAATATGTTGCTTGCCAGAAACACATTTAAAGCAGAGTGATACATGCAGATAAAGGGCAAAGGTTGGAGCAGAATCTATTATGATTCAGCTGAAATAAAAAAAAAAAGCAGGGGTAGCAAAAGCAAAAATAGATTTAATTAAAAGAGATATGGAACGAAACTACATTTTTGTTAAAGGGTACTACGGATAATAAAGTAATGCCAATATTAAACATACATACATCAAGTGGTATGGAATCCAAATTCCTAGGGAAGAAATTAAGAGAGCTGCAAGAAGAATTAAACAACAAAATTATACTAGTGGGGAATCTCAATCTAGCTATCTTAGAACTAGATAAAGAACACCACAAAATAAATAAAAAAGTTAGGTAAATCGAATTTTAGAAAATTTAGGTATGATAGACCATTGGAGAAAATTGAATGGAGACAGAAAGAAATATACTTTTTCCTTGGTGGTATGCAGAATCTACACAAAAAAATTATCATGTATTTGGGCACATAATACTCATAATCAAATGCAGAATGGCAGAAATAGGAAATACATCTTTTTTCAGATTGTGATATAAAAAAAATTACATGCAATAAAGGACCAGGGGAAAATAGACCAAAAATTAACTGAAAACTAAATAATGAAATCCTAAAGAATGAGTGGATAAAACAATAAATCATAGGCACAATCAATAATTTAATCCTTGAGAATGACAATAATGAGACAACATACCAAAATTTATGGGATGGCACCAGAGCAGTTTTTAGGGGGAAGTTTTATATTTCTAGATGCAAAAAATAGAAAAAAAGAAAATCAATGAATTGGGACTCCAACTAAAAAAGCTAGAAAAAAGAACAAATTAAAAATCCCCAATTAAATATGAAATTTGAAATTCTGGAAATAACAGGGGAAATGAACAAAATTGAAAGAAAGAAAACCCTTGAACTAATAGACAAAAATAAGAGTTGGTTTTATGAAAAAAAAACAGCAAAATAGATAAACATTTAAGTTGATTAGAAAAAGGAAATAAGATCAAATTGCTAGTATCAAAAATGAAAAAGGGTAAACTTTCCACCAAAGAAAAGGAAATTAGAGCAATAATTAGAAGGTATTTTGCTCTACTTTACGCCAATAAATCAGATAATCTAAGTTAAATGAATTAATACTTACAAAAATACATATTGTCCAGATTAACAGAGGAGGAAATAAATTACTTAAATAGTGCCATTTTAGAAAAAGAAACTAAACAAGCTATTAATCAACTCCCTTAGAAAAAAATCTCCAGGGACAGATGTATTTACAATGAATTCAACCAAACATTTAATTCCAATAGTATTCAAACTATTTGAAAAAATACAGAAAGAAAGCGTTCTACCAAATCCTTTTTATGAGACAGATATGATGCTGGTACCTAAACCAGGTAAAGTCAAAACAGAGAAAGAAAATTATAGATAAATTTCCCCAATGAATATTAATGCAAAAATCTTAAATAAAATATTAGCAAAGAGATTATAGAAATTCATCCCGAGGATAATATTCTATGACCAAGTAGGATTTATACCAGGAATGTAGGACTGGTTCAATATTAGAAAAACTACTAGCATAATACCAAACTAACAAAAATCATATGATTGTCTCAATAGATGCAGAAAAAGCATTTGACAAAATCCAACATCCATTCCTATTAAAAAAAAAAAAAAAACCAAACTAGAGAGCGTAGGAATAGAGTCTTCCTTAAAATGATCAGTAAGCATTATATGAAATGGGGACAAACTAGAACCATTCCCAATAAGATCAGGGGTGAAACAAAGTTGACCACTATCACCATTACTATTCAAATTGTATTAGAAATTTTTGCTTTGGCAACAAGAGAAGAAAAATAAATTAAAGGAATCAGAGCAGGTAATGAGGAAGCCAAATTATGATTCTTTGCAGATGATATGATGGTATACTTAAAAATCCTAGATAATCAACTAAAAAACTACTAGAAAAAATGTATAACTTTATCAAAATTGCAGGATACACAATAAATCCACATAAATCACCAGCATTTTTATATATTACCAACAAAGTTTAGCAGCAAGAGATACAAAGAGAAATTCCACTTGAAATAATTATAGACAATACGAAATGTTTAGGAATCTACCTGCCAAGGCAAAGTCAGGAAGTATATGAACACAACTACAAAACACTGCACACAAATAAAGTCAGATCTAATCTTTTGGAAAAATATCAAGTGCTCCTGGATAGTAGGCTGAGCTACTTTAATAAAAATGACAATATTACCAAAATTAATCTATTTATTCAGTGACGTAGCAATCCTGTTCTGTGGAGAAGTAAAGAATTTGTGAACAAAGAAGAACTATAGAATGCAAAATGAATAATTTTGATTATACTAAGTTTAAAAGATTTTGTACAAATAAAACCAATGTAGACAAGATTAGAAGGAAAGCAATAACCTGGGGAGAAATGGTTATATCCAAAGGGTTCTAATAAAGGCCTCATTTTTCTAAAATATAAAGGGATAATTGATTCAAATTTACAAGAATTCAAGCCATTCTCCAATTGATAAATGGTCAAAGGATGTGATGATTTTCAGATGAAGAAATTAAAATCACTTCTAGTTATATGGAAAAAATGCCCTAAATCATTATTGATCAAAGAAATGCAAATTAAGAAAACTCTACCACTACACACCTCTTAAATTGGCTAAGATGACAGGAAAAGATAATAATGAATGTTGGAGGGGATGTGGGAAAACTGGGACTCCAATACATCGTTGTGGAGTTGTGAACCAATCCAACCATTCTGGAGAGCAATTTGGAACTATGACCAAAGGGCTATCAAATTGCATACTTTTTGATCCAGCAGTGTCTCTATTAGGTCTGTAGCCCAAAGAGATCATTAAAAAGGGGGAAAGCGACCCAATGTGCAAAAATGTTTGTGGCAGCCTTTCTTGTAGTGGTGAATGAATTGGAAGCTGAATAGATGCCCATCAGTTGAAGAATGACTGAATAAATTATGATATATGAATGTTATGGAATATTATTGTTCTATAAGAAACTAACAGCATCTTGCTGTTAGAACAGACTTACATGAACTGATACTAAGTGAAGTGAGCAGAACCAGCATTGTACACAACAGCAAGATCATATGAAGATCAATTCTTACAGATGTGGCTCTTTTATTTTTTTAATTTATTTTTTTATTATAGCTTTTTATATACAGAACATATGCATGGGTAATTTTTCAACACTGACCCTTGCAAAAACCTGTTTCAACTTTTCCCCTCCTTCCCTCCACCTCCTCCACTAGATGGCAGGTAGTCCCATACATGTTAATTATGTTAAAGTATATGTTAGATACAATATGTGTATGCATATTTATATAGTTATCTTGTTGCACAAGAAATATCGGATTTAGAAGCAAGGTTAAAAATAACCTGAGAAGAAAAAACAAAATTGTAAGCAAACAAGATCAGGCTTTTTTCAACAGCAAGGTGAGATCATCTGCACTCAGAAAGAAGACTGTGGAGACTGAGTGTGGAAAACAAGATAGTATTTTCACTTTTTTATTGTTATTTACTTGCATTTTGTTTTCTTTCTCATTTTTTCCTTTTTAATTTGGTTTTTCTTGTGTAGCATGATAATTGTGGAAATATGTATAGAAGAATTACACATGTTGGATTACTTGCCATATAGGGGAGGAATGGAGTGAAGGGAGGGAAAAAAATTTGGAACACAAGGTTTTGCAAAGATGAATGATGAAAATTATTTATGCTTATGTTTTGAAAATAAAAAGCTTTAATAAAAAAGGTATAACTTATTTCCCTTACACTTCTTCCCACTAGGGAAAAAAAATACCTATTAATGATAAATAACAATGATCAATCAAAACTATTTCCTGTTTTGGCCATGTCCAAAAGTATTTTCTTTTTCTGAATTCCATCACTTTTTTATTAGGTAGTAGATAGCATTTATCATTGAAACTTTGGAATCATGGTTGATCATTGTAGTTATTACTGTTCTAAAATCTTTTAAAAAGTCTTTCAAAAATATTCATTTTTACAGTATTGCTAAAGGATAAATAGTTCTGATTCTTCTCACTTCACTGTATATCAGTTCAAACAAGTCTTCTCAATTATCTCTTTCACCATTACATCATATACAATAATTTGTTTAGCCATTTGCTAATTGATGAGCACTGCCTTAATTTACACTTCTTTGCCACTATGAAAATAGCTGCTACAGATATTTTTGCACTTATAAAACCTTTTCCCCTTTCTTTAATCTTTTTGTGGATATAGGCATAATAACATAGTAATGGTATCGTTGAACCAAAGAATTTACACATTTTAATATCGTTCTGATATTTTTAAAGATATGATTTTGCTTGAGAGTGTTGTGTCCTGCTTTCTAGAGCCCCCAAGTTGGGGGTGACAAAACATACTGTTGCTTTCTAGAGCCCCCACACTGGAGTGATTAAAATATACTTTACTAGAAGAGAAGGGATGAGGCGGGACTCCCGAGGATGGTGGGAAAATGGAGTCCATTTATTTCAAGGCTTTCCCCTTTTTATAATGTAACAAAAATTACATTGAGCATGTGGGACCACATAAACAACTTGCTGTTGTATGTAGTTTGCCACCTGTTATCACTCTTCCATCCGCTTTCACTCTGCTTCAATCTCAACACAGGTTGTCACCATACCCTGACTTCTCAGGAAGGCTGAGAGCCCTTAGGGAAGATGGGGAGCTGAACCAGACATTGCTAGCTGATTCCCTCTAGGCTGAAGGGTATTATACCTTACCCAGAATTTTCCCACTGACTGTGACCCTCTACATGAGAGACTGAAATAGAAAATGCAATTGTCACAAATATAATGCATGTAACAATTTTAATTTCCTTTATATAGCCCCAACTTAAGACAGGTATTGTGAAAAATTGTCAAAATAGAAAAATAATTCTAAAAGCTGCAAACAAGTGATTTAAAACTTAGGGAAAAAATTGAAAATGGAGTATTTGGTGGACAATTTGAGATGACTTAGAAAATCAAGTTATTATTACATGCCCTCATTAAAATGGATTCACTAAAAACGTGCTAAACTACTCTTTCTTTTTTTCTTTGTTTCTATGTCTCTCTTAATTTCAGTTAAAAATTAGGCAGAATTTTTTTTTATTTCAGGAAGGAATTTGATGTCATATATTCCATTAATAGGTAAAGGAAATTCAAACCAACAACCTCAGTAGTTAAATTTGGGGATGGGAAGGATCCAACATATAGTACTATTTATCAATTAAAAAATTAAATAAGATCATTGAAATATCATTTTATGCCTACTAGGTTGGCTAAAATGATTGAAGGAGAAAGCAACAAATGTTGGAGGAGTGGTGGGAAAATTGGGTCACTAATTGGTTGGTGTAATTGTGAACTGATCCAACAATTTTAGAGAGCAATCTGGAATAAACCCAAAGAATTCTTAAACTAATTATACTCTTTCACTCAGCAATACCATGATTAGGTCTATTTCCAAAGATGATTAGAGAAAAAAAGAATCTATATGTTCTAAAATGTTTGTAGCATGTGTGGTGGTAAAAAACCAAAATTTGCAGGGATGCCCATCAGTTGGGGAATGGCTGAACAAGTTATGGTATATGTTGTAATGGAATACTTCTGTGGTATGATAAATGATAAGCTCAATGATCTTAAAAAAAACATGGAAAATTTTACACAAAAGAGAAAAATGAGCTGAATTAAAAGAACAGCATATATAGTAACAGCAATATTGTTTGAAGAACAACTTTATTTGAATAATTTGACTATTATAAAACTCAAATTAACTATGGCATATGAAGAAAAACATTATCTGTATCCAGAGAAAGAAATGATAAGAAGATATATAATTGCAATACTTTTACATATATACACATATATGTATATGCATATAGAATGTATTTATGCATATACACACATACACATATCTGTGCCTAATGGTAGCCATAGTGAGATGAGGAAGAAAAAAGAAAAAAGGAAATTTATGTGATAATTTTACCATATATTTGAAATAAATAGCAACTTGTATATAATAGATTTATAGTTTCATGTGGACATTGGAGCAAATTGTTCCCCTCCACCGATTCTACCAGGGGAAGTCTTCCCATGCTTGGGATAGAAATCCTCCTAATTTACTAATAGATTTAAGGACTGTTGGTTATTTGCAATCTAGTTTGACCTGCCTACCAAGACAGTTTTATTGGGGTGTCAATATTGTGCATGCCACAGCTTCTTGGAGCCACAGGTGCAAATTGGGTAATTGGTAGGCCTTCAATTGTAGTGAGAAATCATGAAAAGGGTGTAATAAGCTCTCATATTAGGCAACATTTAAACTTCACTTTCATTTAAACTTTTTCAAATATTGACAAAAATATGTACATGCATATATATTTATATATGTCTATCTATCTATCTATCATTGTTCAGTCATTTCAGTCATGCCTGAATGTTCATGATCTAATTTGGGATCTTCTTAGCAAAGACACTGGCATGGTTTGCCACTTTATTTCCCAACTTATTTTATAAATGAGAAAATTGTAAACAGGATTAAGTGACTTGCCCAGAGTCACACAGCAATGTGTGTCTGAAGCTGAATTTGAACTCAACAAAATGAGTCTTCCTGACAATAGGCCCAGTACTCTATCTGCTGAGTCACTACATTTTACTTATCACAAAAAAATTTATCAACATTGTAAATACATGTTCCAAAATGCATAGCATTTAAATTCTTAAAGAAAAATGTTAATTAATTATAGAAAGAAATAGACAGTAAAACTATACTTCTGGGAGACCTCAATTTGCCCCTTTCAGACTTAGTAGAATCTAACCAAAATATAAACAAGAAAGAAATTAAGCAAATAAACAATTTTAGAAAAGTTAGATATAATAGTTCTCTGGAAAATACTGAATGGTAATAAAAAGGAGTATACTTATTCTCATCTTTAGTTGGCAACTTCTAAAAATTGACTAATGTATTAGGTTGTAAAGCCTCAAAAACAAATGCAGAAATGTAGATATATTAAATGTACCACTTTGTATCCATAATGCAGTAAAAATTACATTCAGTAAAGGGCCTTATTACTTTGAAACTAAATAATTTAATCCTAAAGTATAAGTGAGTCAAAGAACAAATCATAAAAACAATCAATAATTTTCTTAAAGGTAATTACAACAGGGAGATAACATAGCAAAGCTGGGCTGCAGCCAAAGCTGTACTTAAGGAGGAAATTATATTTCTAAATACTTATATCAATAAAAGAAAGAAAGAGCAGATCAGTGTATTGGACATGCAAAAAATTGGAAAATTCCCCAAGTAAACATCAAAATAGAAATTTTGAAAAATTAAAGGAAAGATTAATAAAATTTAAAGCTAAAAATCATTGAAATAATAAATAAAACTATGAAAAAATAAAACTACAAGCTACTTTTATGAAAAAAATAAACCATTGGCTTATTTGATTAAGAAAAGAAAGAGGAAAAAAGAAACAAATTACCAGCATCAAAAGTGTAAAGAGTAAATGTACTGAAAAGAAAGATGCAATTAAAACAATTAGAAACTGTTTTGCTCAAGTATATGCCAAAAAACTAAAAATCTAAATGAAATGGATGACTATTGTCAAAAATATAAATCACTCAGATGAAAAGGAAACTAATACTTAAATAACAATTATTGATCAATCCATAAATGAGCTTCCTTAGGAAAAGCTCTTAGAAGTAGATGAACTTATAAGTGATTTACACCCAAAAACAATTGATTCCAGTATTATGTAGATTGTTTGAAAAACTAGGCAAAAAAGAAATCCTACCAAATTCTTTCCATGAAACAATTATGGTATTAATATTTAAAGGGAGAACAAAAACAGAGAAAGGTAATTATAGACTAATTGCCATAATTAATATTGATACAAAAATTTAAAATAAAAAACTAGCAAGAACATTACAGAGATATATCCCAAAAATCATACATTATGATCAGGCTGGAATGCAGGACTGATTAAATAGGAAATAAATCTATAAGCATAATTTACCATATTTATAGTAAAAACAAAAAAGTTATATTCATAGTTTTAGAAAAATCTTTTAACAAAATACCCATTAAAACACAAGAAAACATAGAATTAAATACAGCATTTCTTGAAATAATAAGTAGCAATAAGAGTAAGCATTCTCTATAATGGGGATAAACAATAAATTTTTCCAACAAGATCAGGGATGAATTAAGAATGCTCATTATTACCATTACTATTTAATATTGTATCAGAAATGCCCACCATAACAATAAGACAAGAAAAATAATTTAAAGGAATAAACATATTCAGTGAGGAAATAAATCTTTCACTTTTTCAGATGATATGATGACATGCTTAGAGAACCCAAGAAAATCAACAACAACAATGGCAACCTTAATCAAAGTAATGAATTTAAGCAAAGTTGCAGTGCATAAAGAAAATCTACAGAAATCCTACCATCAACAAAACCCAACAGGAAAAGACAGAAAAATAAAGTTCATTCAAAATATCTCCAGACAGGGACAGCTAGATGATGGAGTGGATAGGACACTGTCCTTGGAGTCAGAAGGACATTAGTTCAAATCCAGCTTCAGGCACTTAACACTTACTAGTTGTATGAACCTGAGCAAGTCACCTAATACCAATTGCCTTGCAAAAAAAAAAAAAATCTTCAGACAATATAAAATATTTGGGAGTCTACTTGCCAAGATCTGGACAAGAACTATATGAACACAATTATAAAACACTTTTCACACTAATAATGACATCTAATAGTTGGAGAAATATTCATGATGAGCAGGCTAAGTCAACATAATAAAAATATTACCTGTATTAACTCACTTATTAAGTGCATACTAATCAAACTACCCAAGAATTACTTTATACAATTAGGGGAAAAAATGACATTCTTCTGGACTATCATGGGAATCAATGGGAAAAAATGAGAAGGAAAAAGGCCTCATAGTACCAGATTTCAACTATGTTATAAAGCAGTAATCAGTAAAACACGAGATAAGAAATAGAATAGTTGATCAGTGAACTAGGTTAGGTACACTATATAAAAAAACAAATGAGCACAGTAGCCTAGTGTTTGATAAACTCAAAAATTCCAACTATTGGGGCAAGAAGTCACTATTTCATCAAAACATTTATTGTAAAACTGAAAAGTAATACAGCAAAAGTTGGGCACGACTAATATCATATATTATATAGCCAAGATAAGCTCAGAATGAATATCTGATTTAGGTATAAAGATTGATATCATTAGCAAATTGAGGGTAAAAGTGGGAATTATCTGTTAAATATATAGAAAGGAGAAAAGCTAATGACCAAACAATAGAAAGAGAGATTCATGTGAGGTAAAATGCATAATTTTGATTACACAAAATTAAAGAATTTTTATACAAACAAAATTTATAGAGCCAAAATGAGAAGAAAAGTATAAAATTGGGATAGGAGTTGAATTTCAGAAAGTTTCTCTTAAGAAAAAAGTCTCATTTCTCAAATATTTAGAAAATTTAACCAAATTTATAAAAATAGGAGCAATTTCTTAAATAATTGACATGAGCAGGCAGTTTTTAAAGAAGAACATCAAACTTACCAATAACCATATGGAAAAAATGGTCTAAATCATTAAATGCATATTTTTAAATCTTTAAGCCTCTATCTCACATTCTTCAGATTAACTAACATGATAGAAAAGAAACATGATAAATGCTAGAAAAGATGTTAAAAAAATAAGAATGTTAATGCCTTGTTAGTGAAGTTGTAAACTGGTCTAGTGATTCTGAAGAACAATTCATCTATTCCAAAGAGTTATAAAACTGTGTGTATTTATACCCTTTGACCTATTGACTTTACTAGTTCAATACCCCAAGGAGATAAAAGAAAAAGGAACTTCATATAGAAAAAATAGGCATAATAGCTCTTTTTTGGTAAAAAATCAGATATTGTTATGTTAGCCAATTTGATACATATACATTGATATCACAGAGCTGTTTTAATTTTTATTTATCTAATGATTAAATTTTTTGCACTTTTTTCATATAAGGGGATGTCCATAAATTGGGGAATGGTTGAATAAGTTATGACATGTGAATATGATGCAACACTATTGTGCTGTAAGAAATTATTATATGGTTTCAGCAAAGACTGGGAAGACTTGTATAAACTGGTACAAAGTGAAGTGAGGGGAACCTGAACAATCTATACAGTAATAGTAATATTGCTAAGGCCATAAACTATGAAAGGCTTAATAATTCTGATTATTATAATGACCTACTATAACCCCAAAATCATGGTGTTAAATGCTATCTACCATATATATAGTCATATTGGATTGCTTGCTAACTTGGGAAGAGGGGAAGGAGAAAAAATTTGGAACTCAAAATTTGACAAAAATGAATATTGAAAACTATCTTTACATATAACTGGAAAAAAATACTATTAGGTGCAAATAAAATGCTATCTACCTCTACATAGAGACCTAATGGATTCAGAGGGTAGATTGAAATATAATCTTTTTTTTTCCTTTTTTTTCTCCTGGGAAGGAATGTAGCTAATGCAGAAATATATTTTGCATGTCTTCATATGTATAATGGCTATTATATTGCTTGCTTTCCCAATAATAGTAGGAGAAACGAAGGAAAGGACAGAATTTTGAAGTGAAAATAAAAACATATATTTAAAAAATAGCTATTAGCAGTTCATTCTTAAGTAAGAAAAATTAAGTGGCATTCCAAATAGTTCAATCTCAAGTGTATGCCTACAGTGCATAAAATTGTAGATCATCCTCTCATTTTAATCAATGAATGGCATGATAGAGTAGAGAACATGTTATAAAGTTGGCTTCATCTACCAAGCTGGCAGGAGCTGCCAGAAATTTGGAAGAGCAGTATCCAAGACAATCTTGGCAAATTGAAAGAATTGCCTAGATGACTTAGGAAGGAATAATAAATCCAAGGAGACAAAAGCAATAAAATGACTCATACCACAACTTTGTAGTGCAGTTATAAAGAGCCAAAATGAGATGCGAACCTTTCATTCAAATTCCTCAGAAGGGAAATATAGAAGCCCGCCATTTCATAAGCTTTGGGTTCTCTGAATCTTTTCTAATCCAAATGGAAATTTATAAGTCTGATCAAGTTGGACTTATAGCATCATGTATAGATGTAAAATTGTTTTACTTTTGCTCAAATGTCTTCTGTATATATATTATTAAGGAGAAACTACATGATGCAATGACTAGAACACTGAGCATTATCTTCCTGATTCATTTTACTGAATTCAAATAGGGCCTCAGACACATACTAGCTTTCTGACCCTGAAGGTCACCCTGAGGTGTGAGACCTGTTTGTCTGAGCTTCCTCATCTGTAAGATGAGTGGGAAAAATGACAAATCTTTGCTAAGAAAACTCCAAATGAGGTCACAAAGAGTTACCAAGCATCTGAATAACAATAGGATTTCATTAGTCCCAGAGTATCTTCTTGACTTCATTAAATAGTAATAAGTGGTAGAATTCATATTGATGAGTCCATTATCATTGCTAGTAAGGATAAATTTCTCTGAAAATACCAGCATATCTATTATGTCTGCTTGTTGTCTTATTTTGGTTTTCATCTACCAATATCCTTGTGATTATCTGCTTTAATGGACCTAGCTAGGCAGCAAGGTGATGGAGTGGATAAAATGTGAATCCTGGAGTCAGAAAAACCTTCATTTAAATTTTACTTTAGACACTTAGGAGCTATGTGATCCTGAACAGATCGTTTAATCTCTATTTACCTTGGTTTTCTCCTTTATAAAACGGAGTTAACAATAATACCTATCAGGAAAGCCAATATGGTAGAGAGTAGACTGGACTTTGCCCAAGCTCTTTCTGGCTTCCTTACACTAGATCAAGATTCTAAATGGATTTTGGAGTGATAGGACCCACAAATATTTGGGATACAACAATTTCGGAAGGACTTTAAGAAAGGTCTGTCTCAATTGGGCAAAGGTGAACTGGACCCAGTGAAGGCATGATGTGGAGATGTTCAGGATGTGGGCCCGCTCAGGGAATCTAGCAGGAGGCTCTTAACCAAAATACAGCAGCATTGGCTACTCTGTCTTGGTTCCAAAGTCAATGGATCAGCAGACTAGCTGTGAGACCTCCAAAGCAATTACAGAAGGCAAATAATGAACTCCTGAACCTCAACATAACAGACTGGACTTGGCCAGACCTACCCAGCTCAGACAGTAGGCCTCAGGGAAGTGAAAAACCCTGTCTCTCTGTAGAAGCTTGGGATAATCACTCCTGTGCCCTAGGAGCAGATCTCAACCTTTGAAAATGAGAAAAACAAAACAAACAAACAAACAAACAAAACAAAACAAAACAAAAAAGAACTCTGACCTCATGTAACTATTATGGACACAGGGAAGAACAGAACCCATATTCTAAGGACAATAAAGACAAAACACCTCCAAATGAAGCCTCAGAATGAGATATGAATTGATCTCCAACTCAAAAGGCTCTCTTAGAAGATTTCAAAAAGGATTTTAAATGAGAGTTAGAAAAAGAGAACAACTGCTTAAAAATAGAATTGGTGAAATGGAAAAAAAAATCCAATAAACAATGAATTCTCTTTAAAAGTACAATTGGACAAATGCAAAAGGAGATTAAAAAAACTAACTGAATAAAATCATTCACTAAAAACTAGAATTGGACAATGGAAGCGAATGACTCAATGAGACATCAAGAATCAGTTAAACAAAACAAAACAAAAAAAAAATGAAAAAATAGAAAAAAATGTAAAATACCTCACTGGAAAAACAATTTTAAAAACCCATCTTCCTGTGTTGTCGTGAGGATTAAATGACATAATTGAAAAAATTTTTAGTACATAGCACTAAATACTGTTGTTTTGTCATATACAATTCTGTTCAAATATCATGAAGAAGCAAAGCTGAGATCTCTTCTACAATTCCACAGAAATTTAAAAAATGAATTTTATTGATTAATAGAAAAAACATCACAGTGAATCTTTTTTCCAGTCCAGGTTGCCATAAGGAGACAGACATAAAGTTCTTTAGACATTAGCTAGGGGGTCTATCTTAGGAGGTGAACAGGAATAAGATCCTGTACTGGAGCAAGAAGTCCCCAACCCATACAGGTATCTGATCTAATGAAAGGTTCAGAACAGATGTCAATGGGCAGCTCCATTAATAGCTAAGTTACAAATCCAAGATGAACTGTGTCTTGAAGTGATATTCAAATGTAAGGAATGGTTATAGGTTTAATCTATATCCTAAAAAAGAAACAAATTCAGCAAAAACAACAGTTATGTGACTCCAAATCTGGAAATGGAGTGGGATAAAAGTTACAGTTCCTGGCCCAATCTGAAACCTATAGCTGAATAACTACGACAGGAATCCCAAATAAAAGGAATCTATAGTTCTGTCATTATGAATCTGTAGAGTTTTCCAGGTAGTTAGCCCACTGTAATTCTAACCATGGACAAGCCCACAAAGTTCACCAGGTCTAAGCTCAGGTCAGAAACTTGTTGAGCTCAGGTAAGAAGGAAAATGATTAAACTTTACCCTAGATCAGATCACTTTGGGAGTACTGCAAGCTTACAAGTCTCCAGTCTGAGCAAACTTTGAGAGCCTAGAATAACACACTTGATATCCCAAGAAAGCAGCAGCAGAAACTAAGATAACACAAGCTCATTCCCGATATTCCCTCCATAAATATGCAAATTGTAGTCCTTAACATAAAGTGTGAAGTTTAGAAATGGGGTGGAAGAATGAGCAAACAAAAAGAGAATTCTAAAGAACTATTATTCTGACAAGGATGTTGAAGGTACAAAATTAGAAAAAGAGAATAATCTCAAAACATGTACAAAGAAAGTCTTAAGGCAAAACAGAACTTGGGCACAAAATTCAATTAAAAATCTTAGAAGAGATGAAATAAGAGTTTTTAAAAGATGAAAATAATGTTATAAATGAAGTGAGAGCACTAGAGGAAAAAATGGAAAAGAATTTATATGTATTTATGTGTATGCATATGTGAAGAAAGAAAGATAAATAGATAAAGTAAGAAAAAATTGGAAAGAGAATTAATAGCTTGGCATAAGAGGTACAAAGCCTTATTCAAGTCACAAAGTCCCTGAAAATTACATAGAACAAGAAATAGTAAAACAAATCCAAAAATAAAAAATAAATTAAAATATTAGATATGTCTAAGCACAAGCAAATGAACAAACAAAAAGCCTAGATATCACATTTCAAGAAAACATAAAAGAAAACTGCCTTGATTTTACTACATGAGGGCACAATAGAAATAGAAAGAACCTACCCATCATCTTATGGAAGAAACATAAAACTGATAACTACTAGAACTGAATTGCTCTGAAAACATATCATCTTATCTGCCCAAGCAATTTCATCAAATTCTCCCATGAAAATAATTACCACTTTTTGATCTTCTTGTTCTTCTGGTCAGGCCTGTATTGAAAGAAGTTATATTAAGAAAGAAGCATTTAGGTGGTAAATAGATAGACTCCCAAGCCTGAGATGAGAAAAACCTGAATTCAAATTCAGACTCAGATGCTTTCTACAAGTCCCTTCATCCTATTTTGTAGAGGACCAGAACTCTAAAAAGGCATATTTGAATCTAGGTCAGCAGGGTACTTATAATTAAGCACCTATTCAGTGTGAGATAATGAAGATAATTAGACATCAAAGTATAAGTCAATTCTGAATTAGATCTTCCTGAACAACAGCTATAAACTGCAAAACAATTTCTTCCTCTGTTAATGACCATAGCTATTTTCAGTTTGTTTCCACAATGAACTGACAAGTTTTCTGAAGCCTTCAACTAGGAAGAACTCAATACCTCTCTCCTGAAGTATGTAAGAAATACAGCATTCTTAAGCTATTTTAAGAGTGGGAACTGTACACTGTTTGTCTTAGTTTCCCCATCTGTAAAATGAGTCGGAGAAGGAAATGGTAAACACTCCAGTATCTTTGCCAGGAAAACCTTTAATAAGATTCACAAGGAGTTGCACATTGAAAGTACTAACAATAACAAATTAAGGACTAAAGACTATATACCAATGTACTTTATACCTACCTCTACTTATAAAAAAGATCCTCAATCAAGTTTAAAATTTTAAGAAAAAAAGTGATTAAATTAATGACATCAGACTATTTCACGTGTTATGGAATCTCTCCCATTAATGAAGGATGGAGAAATAAGGGGAGAGAGAAAAGTGTGAGGGGAGCGAAGGAAGTGAGGGAGAGACAAGTAGACAGAAACAGATGAGGGAGAGATTGAGAGGGAGAAGACAGAAAGGCAGAGAGACAGAGACAGAAACACAGACAGAGAGACTTGTTCTCAATGGAATAATTTTAGATGTTTCATGTTATGATACACTTTCATAAAAGAACAAAAAAGATGACCTTCATATTTTTCCAGACTTATATGCTTGGGATTCTATGATACCTTTTTATAAATCAGTGAACTATATGAAATCTACATAACATTTTTCAAAGTAGAACTTGAGATTTTCAACACCTAGTCTCATTGACCTTTTTTCATGTAGTAGGGCTTTAGATATCTAGGAAAAGTGAAGGTGGCTGCTTCTCATTTTTCTACATCACCAACTGCCATATCAAGACTTTTTACTTGGAATAGGAGAGCTGATGAGAGAAAGAATAGAGATGAATTGGAAGAGCACTACAGGAAAAGTCTGAATAGCAGCCTGCTATCTCTTTTCCATAAGCCACTCATTTTAATTATCTTCAAATACCTCCATTCCACGTTAGGAATGACTATGTATAAAGGACAAAAACAATCCTTTTTTATATACAACAAATATAAGAATGCACTAAAGAAGATAGCTACCCCAGCTGATGTTGGAAATTCTACCCTTCTATTTTCCTTCCTATAATGTCAGTGATTAGTGTTATAGTCAGCTTGTAAGAGCTCCTTTCAGGTGGAAATTCCTTTTTATTTTTAATCCATCAAGGTGAATATTAGCTTTTTTATTCAACTTGCAGAATGTTAAGTGATTCTTTTTCCATTTGACTTTCCTATTCCTCAGGAATGAAGCAGGGAGTGAAACTTTGTTTTCTATCCTTTCAGATCATTGAATGTTGTTAAATATATGGGTGTATGTATGTATATGTGTGTATATATAGACATATCTATCTATATCTATATCTATATATACACACACACACACAGATATGTGTGTGTGTGTGTGTGTGTGTGTACATAAATACATGTCAGGTAAACTAATTCTATCTTCTTGCTGTCCTCTGTACTAAATCCAAGCATGTCCCCAGCATATCACAGAGATACACCATGCTGACAAGCTGACAGCTGAGATGGAGTCCCTAGGCTGGCATTATATCAGATAATCCAAGTACAGGAACTGGTTGTTCATAGACACTTTCCCCCTACTGCTTTACCCCCAGACAGTATTGCTATTGATGGTCCTATGTTCTGTTTGCACCAAGTCAGTTCAATGCTATGGTACACCTAGGAATGCATTAAACTACTTATTTTCCTTTAATAATTCTTGTTCCAAGTCAGTTCAAAATTTGATAGTTTTTTTTCTTCTTCTCCTCTCTCTCTCTCTCTCTCTCTCTCTCTCTCTCTCTCTCTCTCTCTCTCTCTCTTTCTCTCTCTCTCTCTCTCTCTCTCTCTCTCTCTCTCTCTCTCTCTCTCTCCCCCCTTTCCCTCCCTTTCCCCTTCCTCCCCCTTCCCCTTCCCATCTCTCTTATCTCTCTGATCTTCCCATCTCTTAAGTTCTTTCTCTCTTGTCCTCTCCCTGTGTCTTTCTATGTCCTTCACTTTATCCTTTTTCCTTTTCCTTAATTTTGCTGTTGCCTTTAAAAATGCCTTTTCTCAGGACCCTGTAGGATCTGAAAGAAACAAGATTTTATCTAAGTGGAATAAGGCTATGAGTAGGAACTTTGATTTAAATGGAAAAAATAACTCCATCATGCTGATGACATATTTCCTTGGGCCACCAAGGTCAAATATAGCTTCAATATAATCTTGCCAAGTCGGGGAAAGACTGGGCAACGTTCATCATGCTGGTCAATGTTTTTGTAAGAGGGTAAAGAATTTGTTCATAGAATGTTAGAACTAAAAGTGATCCCTGGGACCATTCAAATAAGCCTCTTTTTTGATATATGTAGAAACTGAGGCCCAGGGAGATGAAGGGATTTGACCCATGATACACATATGTTTCATAAAGGAAGGCAGATCTACTCTAGTGACTTACCAGTATATCACAACTCTACCTCTGGTGCTTACTATCTATATGACTGTGAATAAAGCCTTTCTGGTTTTCTCATTTCACAGAACAATAAAAAAAAAAATTTGGACTAGATAGCCTCTACTTCTCTTTTAATTCTAGACTTATAATTGTATAATCCTCAATCAGTCTCCCTGATATACAAAAGTATGTATTTGTATACACACATGTACATGTGTGTATAATCTTTATATATATATATATATATATATATATATATATATATATACATATATATATATATATATATATACACTCCTTTCTGTCTCCATTCAATTTTCTCCAAAGTTCTATCATACTTAACTTTTGTAGTATTCTATTTACCTCCTTAACTTTTCTCATTTATTTTGTCGTCCAATTTGTTTAGTTCTGGGACAGCAAGGTTGAGATTTCCCGCTATTATAATTTTACTGTCTATTTCTTCTTGCAGCCCCCTTAACTTCTCCTTTAGGCATTTAGATGCTATACTACTTTGTGCATATATGTTTAGTATTGATGTTGCTTCATTATATATGGTATCCTTTAGCAAGATAGAGCTTCCTTCCTTATCATTTTAAATTAGATCGATGTTTGTTTTTATTTGATCTGAGATCAGGATTGCTACCCTTGCTTTTTTTAATTCACTTGAAGCATAATAGTTTCTGCTCCAGCCCTTTACCTTTTTTCTGTGTGTATCACTCTGCTTTAAATGTGTTTCTTGTAAACAACATATTGTAGAATTCGGGCTTTTAATCCAGTCTGCTATCTGCTTATGCTTTATGGAAGAGTCACCCCATTCACATTTACAGTTAAAATTACTATTTCTGTATTTCCTACCATCTTATTTACCCCAAATTATACTTTTCTCTTTCCTTTTTCCCTTTCCCTCCTCTCCAATCTTTTACTTATGAGCACCACTTGCCTCAAGCAGTCCTCCTTCTTTAGACCCCTCCCCCAATCTTAAACTTTTCCCCTATTATTTCTGCTTTCCCTTCTATTAGCCTAGCCCTTCCCTGTGATGACCACATATTTTAAAATCAATTGGAGTCAGGAATTTAGGTTAAGGGAAAATCTTCAAGCTTTATTCTTTTTGAGGTGAAGAGGGATTAGCAATGTGACCAGCTGCAACAGGACCCAGCCAGCAGAGGTGAAAGGAGATCTCGATAGCAATGTGAGCAGCTGTGACAAGAAGCCAGCCAGCAGTCTCTTCTGCCTCTTTCTCTGCCCCTCTGCCTCCACCCACCAAAATCATCATTTCCTATACAACACATCAGGACTTGCACAAAGAGTGGGTGGGGGCCATTCTTTCTCCAAGCATATATATTAATAGAGTATGGTCCAATTACTATTTAGCTTCACATGCTTGGGACCTCAGTGCATCAACTCGAGCTTCAGCCCATTACATCTCCTGCTTTCTTTTGTTTTAGAACATAGGTAATCATACCATCCCTGACTCCTCAGGGAGGTCAGAGCCCCCAAGGGGAGGTGATAATACCCTCCCTGACTTCTCAGGAAAGGAGGTGAAAGCACCAAAAAGGAGGTGATCATGCCCCTCCCCCCAACTTCTTAGGAAGGGAGGTGAAAGCACTAAAAAGGAGATAATCATGCCCTCCCTGACATCTCAGGAAGGGAGATGAAAAGCACCAAAGGAAAGTGGGGGTTGCTAGCGGCTCTCTGGGCTGAAGGGTCTTATTAGAAACAGGTATGCACAAACCCATCAGCATGAGAGGTATTACACAAGCACATAGCAATAACACAGAGGCTATTAGTGATGACTCTCCCCTCTGTCAGTGCAGGCTTGATGTGGTATAACAAACATGAATTGTACATGCAAGTAATAGTATAACGAACAATATAAATCAACATGGTGTTGTAAAAGATTGCCAGAAGTCCTAAAAGGAGGGTATATAAACAGCAGTCACACATAGGCCTTCTTCAGCAGCCAAGAGATAGTCCAAAACCAATCTATTGTCCATTGCTTCAAATATCAGGAAATCCAAAGATCCCCCCAAGTTTTTGAAGTTCTGCAAAAATCTTTTTATGTGTTAGGGAATCCAATGATTCCAGCAGATTTTGAAGTCCTGTCACAGTCTTATAATTTCTCAGAAATTCCAATGATTCCTGAGGGCTTTTAAGTCTTTTGTTTCAGAGAATCCAATGATTCCTGAAGGTTTTGAAGTCCAACAATTTTTGATGTCCATGAATCAAACGCCATAACTGTCATGCTCTTTCAATGGTGAGTACAATCAGCAAAAGAACCATCCGATATTTCTTGAGTCTTCTTCTTTTCAAGGGTCTGCTCCATCTCTCTGCGATGGACAAGGCAAATATGGCTCCTTGGCACCCATTTGTTTCCTTCTCCACTTGTAGAGATACAAGCAAACCCTCTCCCCCAAGCAGTTAGCCTCTCTGGTCCCTTCCATTCACCACTTTCTGGGTCTCTTCACATCACCTGGCGATTATTTAAAGATAGCAAAGCTGCTCGCACTGGACACTGCCCTTCTGGTAGATTATAAAACCTGTCTGCTGGAGCCAGCGCATCTTTGTCAAAAATCAAGATGTTAATAGTATAAAGGGTTAGATTGAAAAGTTCTCTAGGGTTATCTGTGGTTCCCCCTTTCTTTTGTTTTTGGAGGAGCGTCTTAATGTCTCTGTTTCTCCTCTCTACTATTGCCTGTCCTTGAGGATTAAAAAGTATGCCAGTGGTGTGCAAAATCTTATACTGTGCACAAAAGTGTGCAAAAATGTTTGGAAGTATATGCAGGACCATTGTCTATTTTTATTGCTTGTGACACACCCAAAATGGCAAATGCTTGTGTAAGGAATTCAGTGATTGTCTCTTTTGCTGCTGGTATTGCAAAAGTGAATCCTGAAAAGGTGTCTACTACAACATGGATAAAAGACAGACGACCAAAAGATTTATAATGGGTCACATCCATTTGCCAGATTTCATTGGGTCTCAAACCATGAGGGTTCTTCCCTAGAGGCAGTGTAGGAGAGTGAAAAGGAAGGCAAGCTGTACAGCTTTTTACTATGCTCCTAGCTTCCTCTCTTGTTATTCCAAATTGTAAATGTAAAGCTCGAGCAGCCTGATGATATTTAGAATGAGATGCCTGGGCTTCTTGGAATAAAGGAGTATTGACCAACATAGAAGGCTATCTACCTTTGAATTAACATCAAAAATGGGACCTGGAAGTCCATTATGAGAGTGGACATGCAAAATATAAATCTTACCTGGATGCTTTCTCACTTGCTCTTGAAGTTTCTTAAAGAACTGATATATATTAGAGGCTGCAAATTTTATTTGGGCTATGGCAATTCTTTGTACCACACCTACTGAATAGGCCGAATCAGATATTATATTTATGTCTCCTGGATAATAACTAAGAGCTAGAATGATCGCATACAATTCATTCTGCTGAGTGTACTGAAAAGGAGTTCTGACTACTCTCTTTATAGTTAAGTCATGAGAATATACAGCACAAATATTATGTTTGGATGCATCTGTAAAGATAGTTGGTCCTTTAAGAGGAACTTTAGAAACTTTTTCTTCAAGAATCCATTGCCAATTATGTAATAGTCTGGTTATCTTTAATGGAGACCCATGTGTAAAATTTGGAGCCATGGCTAATAAAATTTGCCACATGTAGGTGTCTGCTTTAATCTTTGGCCAGTGACTGGGCCAATTGGCACCTCTAATAACTGTACAATCTGCTCCTGTGTCTATCAATCCTTCTAATGGTATGCCATTTATATAGATCGTGAGCATAGGTCAGTCAGCTGTTACAGCTGCTGTCCAGTATATTCCTGAATTTTGTGGTCTGGAGTCAGAATCTGGGTGACTATCACCACGTTGCTTATTAGAATTCTGTATGAGTAAATCTGATGCTACTACTTCTCCTGGGTGATAAGTCATACATTGTCTACCTGTATTAGTGACTGGGAGATTATCTACACATTCCCCAGTTTCCCACATCAGTGTGTGGATGGACACTGTTTTGTACGTACAAAAAGGAGGTGAAATGGTCAAGCCTACTGTACCTGGAGCAAGGGATCCATAGGCTGGAGAGGAACAGATTTCACCTCTCCAGGGGGTATCTCAGTAATCCCAGCTGCATACAACTCTATTCTCCCCAATTGTAATCCCTTTCTCTCATCATATGGCTTACTGTCTGATTGGTCATGTCTGGGTACTGGACTTCTAGGCACTCTCTGGGTGAACCATGGGCTGCCATCATGCCCCAAGTGTTTTTTGCCTGGGGCCCTGAGGCTGGGCCCCTCATCCCATTTCCCTGAATCTGTCTACATTCTGAGGCCCAATGGAAGCCTCTGTTGCATTTTGGACATGGGGTATTAGGTTTTGTTCTCCCACCCTGTTTCTCATTCTGTCTCTTTGCCAACATTGAGCTTTCAGGTGCCCTATTTTACCACACTGAAAGCATTGACGAATCTCTGTGGAAGTCCCTTACCAGAAGGGACCCTGTCTTCCCATGTTTGGATTTTGGGAAGTCTGCATCATAGCCTGGCTATAAAAGGCACCTGTGCCCACTGTGGCACAGCGTCTTATGAGCTCCTCTAAAGGAGCATCCTTGTGCAGTCCTAGTATAATTCTTCTGCAAACCTCATTAGCATTTTCCTTAGCAAGTTGCCCTATCAAAATGTCTATTACTGCATTTTCACCATTAGTTCTTGTGATAGCTGTCTGAAAAAATCCCACAAATTCAGCAAAGGGTTCATGTGGCCCTTGTGTTATTTCTGTAAAGGCCTCACCCTTGTCGGCTTTATTGTGGAGAGAAGCCCATGCTTTGATAGCATTAGCAGCAATTTGCTCATATACTGCTATGGAATAATTAATCTGTACCGCGACATCTGCATAGGAATCTACACCTGTTAGTAAGTCACAGGTGATTGCAGCGTGAACTCCACTTTGACTATTTTGTTGGGTTTGTATCCTACAGAGTTCATTATATTCAGAAAGCCACAAGTAGTTTTGTCCAGGTTCTAGGCATACCCTTGCTATAGATTTCCAGTCATTAGGGGTCAAGATTTCAAAAGCCAAATTCTGTAATAACATCTTAACATAAGCTGATGTAGCCCCATAAAGAGAGCAAGCCTTTTTCAGGTGCTTGAGAATTTAGTTAAACTGTTGAATCATAGGAAAAATGTGAGCTTGGAATTCTGTTACATCTCTCCCTTATGCCTTGGCTTTCATTAGTCCCTTTTGCAATCTTCTCATAGGAGCAGATGGATGCTGGCGGGATGCTCCATCCTGGAGGGTGGAGTTGATGGAGGAGAATCAATTACCTGCTCCTTAGGTGGGGCTGAAGCTGCCTCCTGGGGTGGAAAGTCACCACACCCTTGAGCCTCACTTAAGTCTCCATGCCCTGTGGAGATATGGTCATTAATCTGTTCAGTGTCTTCCTCCTTTATCTCAGGCTTCCCCATTTGGTATTCCTAGAGCTTTTTTTCTTTCTTTTATAACTTACACAATTTTTTAAGACCAACTGTATTATATTGTATAAGTAGAATGCCTCAATGGAAATTGAATGAGCACCGTTTTTGTTGTAATATGCGGAGAGCTGTTGCCCAATTAATGTCCAATTATCTGGAGAGGTTTGCTCTTCCTCTAAGAACCAAGAGGAGGTGCGTTTTAATGTACCCAGAAGTCTAGCTATCTATTCCCAAGTTATAAGTAGCCTTGTCCTTCTATCAGCTTAAGCATGCTTTCTATAATGCCACTCGTAAGTAGGGTGAGGGGTTGGGGGAGGGGATGGAGAATCTTTAGCTAGCATCTGTCCCATTTCAGCCAAAAAAAGTTACTAGTTTAGTGTTTAAGAAAATAAGTTCCCTGTTTGTCTATTATATTCACCTAAGTTCCTGATCACTGGAGACTTCTTCAATGAAAGTAGGGTCCTTGGTTCCCACGCTTGGGTGCCAAATGTGATGACCACGTATTTTAAAATCAACCAGAGTCAGGAATTCAGGTTAAGGGAAAATCTTCAATCTTTATTCTTTTTGAGGTGAAGGGGGATTAGCAATGTGAGCAGCTATGACAAGAAGCCAGCCAGCAGTCTCTTCTGCTTCTCTCTCTGCCCCTCTGCCTCCACCCACCAAAATGTCATTTCCTATACAATACATCAGGACTTGCACAAAGAATGGGCGGGGGCCATTCTTTCTCCAAGCACATATATTAATAGAGTATAGTCCATTTACTATTTAGCCTCACATGCTTGGGGCCTCAGTGCATCAACTCGAGCTTCAGCCCATTACACTTCCCTTTTCCCCTTTCCCCTTCTACTTTCCTACAAGATGAGAGAAGTTTCTCTGTGAAACCAAATATGTCTAATATTCTCTCTTTGACTCAAATCTGATGAGAGTAAGATTCAGACAATGTTCATTCCCCTCCCTTTTTTCCCTCAATTATAATAGGTTTTCTTTGCCTCTTCATGAGATGTAATTTCTTCTTGTTTTACTTCTACTTTCCCCTTTTTTCTGGTATCATCCCCTTTTCACCTCTAGTTTCTTTTTTATATTATAACAGTAAAATAAAATTATACATACATTCTCTGTGTATTACCATAACAGAGATATAGTTCTCAAGTGTTCTTTTCTTGTTATCTTTTATGCTTCTTTTAAGTTTTATATTTGGAAGTCAAATTTTTTGTTCAGCTCTGGTCTTTTCACCAGAAATAAATTAAATTAATCTGTTTCATTGAATGTCCATCTTCTTTCCTGAAATAAACTGCACAGTTTAGCAGGGAAGTTTATTCTTGGCTGCATTCCAAGTTCCTTTGACTTTTGGAATACCAGATTCTATGTCCTTTGATCCTTTAAGGTGGAAGCTGCTAGGTCCTAGGTAATCCTTATTGTGGCTCCTTGATATTTGAATTGTTTTGTTCCTTTGTTTTTTTTTTCCTGGCTGCTTACAATATTTTTTCCTTGGTCAGATAGTTCTGAAATTTAGTCACAATATTCCTTGGACTTTTAATTTTTAAATTAAACCTCTGTTTCAGGAGGTATTCAGTGAATTTTCTTTTTTTATTATAGCTTTTTATTTACAAGATATATGCATGGATAATTTTTCAGCATTAACAATTGCAAAACCTTTTGTTCCAACTTTTTCCCTCCTTCCCCCCACCCCTTCCCCCAGATGTCAGATTGACCAATACATGCTAAATATGTTAAAGTATAAGTTAAATATATATATATATATACACACACATATCCATATAGTTATTTTGTTGTACAAAATGACTCAGACTTTGAAATAGTGTACAGTTAGCCTATGAAGGAAATAAAAAATGCAGGTGGACAAAAATAGAGGGATTGGGAATTCTATGTAGTGGTTTATAGTCATCTCCAAGAGTTCTTTCGCTAGGTGTAGCTGGTTCAATTCATTACTGCTCTATTGGAACTGATTTGGTTCATCTCATTGTTGAAGAGGGCCATGTCTATCAGAATTGATCATCATATGGTATTGTTGTTGAAGTATATAATGATCTCCTGGTCCTGCTCATTTCACTCAGCATCAATTCATTTAAGTCTCTCCAGGCCTTTCTGAAATAATCCTACTGGTAATTTCTTACAGAACAATAGTAATCCATAATATTCATATACCACAATTTATTCAGCCATTCTCCAATTGATGGGCATCCACTCAGTTTCCAGTTTCTGGCCACTACAAAGTTAGCTGCCAAAAACATTCTTGCACATACAGGTCCCTTACCCTTCTTTAAAATTGCTGTGAGATATAAGCCCATTAGTAACACTGCTGGATCAAAGTGTATGTACTTTTTTGAGATAGTTTCAAATTGCTCTCCAGAATGGCTGGATGTATTCAAAATTCCACCAATGTATCAGTGTCTCAGTTTTCCCACATCCCCTCCAACATTCCGCATTATCTTTCCCTATCATTCTAATCAATCTCCATAGGTGTGTAGTGGTATCTCAGAGTTGTCTTAATTTGCATTTCTCTGATTAATAATGACTTGGAACATCTTTTCATATGGCTAGAAATAGTTTCAGTGAATTTTCGAATGGCTATTTTGCCTTCTGATTCTAGGACATCAAGGTAGTTCTCTTTGATGTATTCCTGAAAAATAATGTCTAGGCTCTTTTTTTTATTATGGTTTTCAGGAAGTCCAATAATCCTTATATTGTCTCTCCTAGAGTTATTTTCCAAGTCAGTTGTTTTCCTAAGTAGGTATTTTACATTTTCTTCTATTTTTTCTTTTTTATTTTTTTGTTTGTTTTGCATGACTAATTCTTTTTTTTTTTTTTTAAATAACTTTTTATTGATAGAACTCATGCCAGGGTAATTTTTTACAACATTATCCCTTGCATTCACTTCTGTTCCGATTTTTCCCCTCCCTCCCTCCACCCCCTCCCCCAGATGGCAACCAATCCTTTACATGTTGAATAGGTTACAGTATATCCTGGATACAATATACGTGTGCAGAACCAAACAGTTTTCTTGTTGCACAGGGAGAATTGAATTCAGAAGGTAAAAATAACCCGGGAAGAAAAACAAAAATGCAAGCAGTTTATATTCATCTCCCAGTGTTCTTTCTTTGGGTGTAGCTGCTTCTGCGCATCTTTGATCAATTGAAACTGAATTAGCTCTCTTTATTGAAGAGATCCACTTCCATCAGAATACATCCTCAAACAGTATCATTGTTGAGGTATATAATGATCTCCTGGTTCTGCTCATTTCACTTTTGCTTGACTAATTCTTGATGTCTCATTGAGTCATCCATTTCAATTTGTTTAGTTCTGATTTTTAGTGAATTATTTTCTTTATTTTTTTTTAGTTCTTTTTGTGTCTGTCCAGTTGAATTTTTAAATGAATTGTTTTGTTCTGTGGATTTTTTTCCATTTCACAAATTCTGTTGTTAAGGAGTTATCTTCCTTTTCCATTTCACAAATTCTGTTTTTAAGAAGTTATTTTCTTTTTCCATTTCACAAATTCTGTTTTTCAGCGAGTTGTTTTCTATTCCCATTTTGTCAACTCTATTTTTTAAGGAGTTATATGCTTTTTCTATTTCACTAAGTTTATTTCATAATGAATTTTCTTCAGATAATTTCTGTGTTTACTTTTCCAAAACCTCTTGGAAAATTTTTATTTCTTTTCCCCATTTTTCTTCCAGCTCTCTTTTAAGATATTTTATAATTTCTCCTAGGCCTTGTGTGATGGAGACCAATTTATATTACTCTTTGGGGCTTCATCTGGAGATGATCTGCTTTTAGTCTCCTCAGGGTTTGAAATATGTTTTTCTTTTTCACCATAAAAACTATCTATGGTCAGATTTCTTTATTGCTTTTTTACTCATATTTTTTTAAAGTTGAAATCTGCTTTTAGAGCAAGGAAGATTGTCCATGCTTTCTCTACAAGTGGCAGGCAGCACTGAATGACTTCAGGTACTGGGTGGGTGTGGCCAGGTCTTGTGGAATTCTGGCATTTTGGGGTTCACTATTTGCCTTTTGTGTTTGTGTTGAATGTTTTATAACTTCTCTGCTGATCTACTGGATTGCATCCAGGGCAGAGTAGCCAACACTGCTATTGATTCCTCCAACGGGCAGAGACCACACCCCCACAGGTCTTTGCACTGCCTACACTGGTATCTGTGCTCACCCTGGTCGGGCTTGTCCCACCTCCCTCCATGCCTGATTGAAATAGACCTTTTCTAGAGAGCTTCAAAATTATCTTCTGCTGCTAATTTGTTACACTCCCAATATTTGTGGATTCTGCCAATTCAGAACTAATTTAGAGTCTGGATTTGCTAATTAGTTTGAGGGCCATGAGAAAAGATCAGAAGAAAATATGTGTTCTCGCTGCTATCTTGGCTCCATCCCCTCTGCTTTTTTTCTAATCTTGATTGCATTGATTTTGTTTGTACAGAAGCTTTTTGTCTTGATTTAATCAAAATTATCTATTTTACATTTCCTAATGCTCTCTATCACTTGTTTGGTCATGAATTCACCCTTTCCTCATAAACCTGACAAGTAGACTATCTCTTGCTCTTCTAGTTTGCTTATGATGTCACCCTTTATAACCAAAGTTTCCATCCATTTTGACCTAATTTTTGAATATGGTATGAAATGTTGGTCTATATCTAGTTTATGTCCTATTGTTTTCCAGTTTTCCCAGAAGATTTTGTGAAATAGTGAGTTCAAAAAGTGGAGTCTTTGAGTTTTTCAAACACTAAATTATGGTCATTGACTACTGTATCTTATGTACCTAATTTATTCCCCTAGTTCACCACTCTGTTTCTTAGCCAGTACCAGATAATGTTAATGAACATTGTTTTATAATATAGTTTGAGATCTGGCATTGCTAAGCCATCTTCCTTTGTATTTTTTTAAATTCCCTTGAAATTCTTTACCTTTTGTTCTTCCAGATGAATTATGTTGCTATTTTTTCTAACTTTATCAAATAACCTTTTAACAGTTTGGTTAGTATAGCACTGAATAAGTAAATTAATTTAGGCAGGATTGTTATTTTCAGTATATTGGCTTGATCTACCTATGAGCAATTGATATTTTCCAATTTTGATCTGAATTAATTTATGTGAAAAGTGTTTTGTAATTGTGTTCATATAATTCCTGGCTTTCTCTTAGCAGGGAAACCTCAAGTATTTTATATTGTATACAATTATTTTAAATGGAATTTCTTTTTCTATCTCTTGCTATTGGGTTTTGTTGGTCATACAAAGAAATACTGATGATTTATGTGGATTTATCTTGGGCCCAATTAGCTGTTTTAGAGCCTTATCTCTCTGCTTGGTTCCAAGAGCTCTCGCAGCTTGTCCTTTGCCTCTGCTTTCTTCAGCCTCCAGCCAGCACAAAGGTGGAAGATGGAATGAATCTGACTCCACCTCCGAGAGTGTGCTTGTGGGCTTCTGTATCTCCCAGAGTGCTCTTTGGCCCTAAGAGCTTCTTGCTTATATGAGCTCTCTAAAGGTGTGAACACAAGCATTGTTTCTATCAGTTCCACTTAGTACCACGTTTCAAGTTCTGACCCATAACATCTCCTTGTAAGATCAGATCAATCATACTGAACCATGCTAAATTAGATAATTATTGTCTCTATCAATTCTAATGACTTAACAGTTTGTAAGGATTCAGAGATCAAAAGTTTTTGGAATAATTCTGGTCTATGAAAGCTTGAAATTCTATTTCATTGAATGACCAATTTTTTCTCTTGATGTATTATATTTAATTTCATTGGGGAGGTATTTCTTGGATGTATTCTTAGCTCATTTGCCCTCTGGAATATCATGTTCCATGATTTATGATCCTTGAATGTCTTGTGTTAATACTGATTATGGTTCCCCAATATTTGAATTGTTTCTTTCTGGACACTTGCAGTATTTTTTCTTTGACCTGATAATTTTGAATTTTGACTACAATGCTTTTGGAGTTTTTTTGTGTGTGTATGTGTGTGAGCTCTCTACTGAGATGATTGGCAGGTTTTTTTTTCCATGCTTATTTTGTTCTTTGGTTCCAAGATATCAAGTTTCCTTAATAATTCATGTAAGATGCTGTCCAGTCTGCCTTTTGATTGTGGCTTTCAGGTAGTCCAATAATTCTGACATTGTCTCTCCTGGATATATTTTCTAGGTTAGTTGTTTTTTCTATGAGGTGCTTTGCTTTTTTCTTCTATTTTTTCATTCCTTTCTATTTGTTTGAGTGATTCTTAATGTCTCACAGAGTTATTAGCTTCTACTTATCTAATTCTAACTTTTAAGGAGTTGTTTAACTCAGTTTTGTTACTTTCTTTTCTATTTGGCTAACTACTTCTTTAAAAGTTCTTTTCTTCAGTGAATTTTTGTATCTCTTTTTCCATTTGGCCAGTTCTACTTTTAAGCATTGTTTTCTTTTTCCAAGCTGTTACTCTTTTTCATAATTATGTTAGGTTTTACCTACTATACTATATTGGGACTCAGGATCTAACACTGGTTTGCTGAGGTTGGGCTTGATGCTGGCTTGCTGGGATTTTTCTGTTCTGGACTCCTCTCCCCTTTTACCTGAATTAAACAAATCTTTCCTGAAGATCTTCAAACTTTCTTGGGTTCAAAGATAGTTTCACCCCATCTTTTTGCTGGTTCTGCTGTTCCAAACTTTGTTTGGGGGAGTTATTTTGTTGTTGTTTGGAAGTGAATATGGGAGAGTTACAGCGATTCACTGCTTACTCTATCAACTTGGTTCTCAGAAATCCTGGTTTTAAATTATTTATTTTTCACATTAATAAGTTATTAAACATCTTTTTTGTTCAGAGTACTGTTCTAAGCAGTGGGAGAAGGCTAAAATTTTAGGTAATATATGCATCTCTGTCTCACAGAGCTTACATTCCATTAGATGATTGTGTGCTTAATGCAGTTTCAAAGCTGAGATGGAACAAAGTATGGAACAGTTCTCTGCTGCTTGTGCTAATTTTGGTCTAACAACTAATACCAAGAAAACACAGGTCCTCCATCAGCCAACACCACACCATCCATATGTGAAACCATTAGTCACAGCAAATGGTGAAGTTTTGAATACTATGGGTAAGTTCTCTTATCTTGACAGTATACTTCCCAGGATGTGTTCAAAGATAATGAGATTGAAAGATGCATTGCCTATGCTAAGCATATAATAAACTGCCTATTAAAATATCTCTACATTTCAATAAGTATGATTGGTAGTGGTACCTATCAATAAAACATTGAATTTTTTATATCAAATATATTTTATATGTGTATATTATATGTATAAAATTTACACATATAACACATATTTGTAATGTGTATAGAATGCACATATATGCACACATACATATTTAGATATGCACTGCATGTCTATGTGCATATGTATAAACAATATACAGTATATACTGTATAAGCACTGTGTTTATAGGAGAGATGTCAGATATGCATTAAGCCTGCAACTTTCAGTACAATCAGAACAAGATTAAAATATAATTGGGAAATAACAAAATAAATACAAATAAAATAAAACATAAATAACATCATATTTTAAAACTAAGTCACTATACAGCCTGAAAGGATCCTTGTGTCCTAACTAGTAGTAATATTTATATCTGACACCACCAGTTTAAAGAAGCTAAAGATGTGGTGTGGGGAATCCTAAACCCAGAGGTGCTTAAAATTCAGGCAGATAGCATACACCTTTTATCTCATTACTTGGGATAAATTTATTGCCTTTCCTCTACCATGTCCCAGAAACTATTTTATCTTGGAAGTGCATTCTGGAATTGCCACAGTAGTAGTAACCTCTAATCCTGTGGCCCCTCTCTCCCATTAGATAGCGCTTCCCAGAATCTCTACTTCTGGGAAGATACTCAGACCAAAGAGATTTGATTTCTTTCTGGCCAGGGTTTTTTTTTTTTTCTATCATCATTCTACCAATTCTATCTCCCCCACTCCCTACTTTTTTAGCTTTCTTTTAAAATTTTGATTCTATCATTGGAATGTAAATCATTTGAGAGTAAGACCTATTTTTCTGTTCAATGGTCTATGTTCTGTTCAAAAGGTAAAGAAATTTAATTTAAATGAATTGATGGATTCTGGCTTATTGTGTTTTACTCAGGTAGGTCTGGGGAAAGGTAAACTTTCCTTTTTGTTAATATTACTTTAAATGGGGGTGATGTAGGTATAGATAAGTATCTTTAGCTAAGACAAAGTAATCAGTCACATGTCCTAGCTGCTCCTTAGAATAAATTCACCTCCTACCATGTGTTCTAACATGATAATTGTTACCCAATTACAGTAGATTTTCATCTTCAGGAACACTCATTTTTTCTAAGGCAAATAAGTATTGAATAGATTCCATAAGAGCTCTTTGGGATATAAAACTGTAACTGACCCCTTTCTTAATTATATGCTAGCACCATTAATAAAATGATTAATTACCCAGAAACTGTGTCTCTTGAACTTTTTATATGTCATACCATTTAGAGCAATGCTAGCACATAGTAAGCTATTAATAAATGCTTGTTGACTAACTGATTGATGGGAGTGGAAATAAGTCCACAACAAGCTTACTGGGACTTGCCCGAGGTCAAAAAGTTAGTAAGTTGCAATGATCAAAGGAGAAGATTGAGTATCAGGAAAAGGAGTTTCCTTGGTAGGCAATAGGGAGTAGACATGGAGAGTAGTGTTTGGGAAAGCATTGGTAAAAGACGGTTCAGGCAAAAGGGACCTTTTTTCTTTTTTTTAACTGAACAGCCAGCCTTGTATGAGTCAACATTAAGGAATACAAAGAGCAAGTAAATGAACTCTCTCCTTCCCCCTCCATTTACCCCTTTAGGCTATATTAATAGAAATAACAACCAGGATGAGAGAAGTTATATTGCCCTGGTGAGACTGAATCTGCAGTGGTGCCATTAGTTCAGCATGTTACATATTAGGAAGGACATTGACAAGATGGAGTATGTCCAGAGACAAACAGTCACCATGTTGAGGGGACAAAACCAAACCACACAAGGATTGATGTTTGAAGGACCTAGTAATGTTTTTAGCCTTTGAGAGTAAACTTAGGAGGAGGGGGACAGCATATGATAGTTATATTCAAATATTGTGCCAGTCGTATGGAAGGGGGATTAAACTTGATCTACTTGATGGCAAAAGAAACAATAAGGATTGACATGCAGCAATTCCAAGTAGGCAGTTTTCAGTTTAGTACAAGAGAAATCTTCCCAATGAGTCCTGTCCAAACATCCATATATTGGGCTGCATTGAAAAGTTGGAATTTTCTAATGTTGTAAGTTTTCGTGTAAAGGATGGAGGACTCCTTTTTGTAGAAGAGATTCACATTCCAGGTGTGGATAAGACTAAGACTGAATATGGGACCTCTGGGAAGTTCTTCCTTGCATAGATGTTCTAGACATGGGGGTAGAGGGAGGATTAGATAATCTCTGAAGTTTCATCTAATTCTAATATACTAAGATTCTATGGGAGAATGTATTCTGAGTTTCAAATAAGAAATTTATAAACTTTTATAGGGGCAGAGTCAAAATGACAGGCTGAAAAGGAACATTTTTGCCAAGCTTGTCCAATCTATTTTCTTCACAACAACCTTGAAAATACACCAGACTGAATTTTGATTGGGAAAGCCAAGAAAAAAAATCACATTGTTATTTTTCTAGGGGAGGAGGGGAGGAGAGAGGGAGGGAGAGAGAAACAAACAAAAAGAGAGACAAAAATACAGAGAGAGACAGACAGAGAAACAGAGAGACAGAGACAGAGCCACAGAGAGAAAAGGAGAGGTAGAGAAAGACAGAGACAAAACTACATTGGTATAAGATATGGCCAAAAGTGCTGGTCTCTGGTGGCAGTGGCAGCAGCAACCATTTTAGAAGCAGTAAGGTACCCAAGAATGGGAAGGAAACCAAGGTAAGAAGGAAATATTAGATTTGAACTCAGATTTTCCTGATTCCAGGCCTGGCATTCTATCTACTGCGCCACCTAGTTGTCCTTAGAAACCTACTTAGGATCATTTAACAGGGACAGCATTGGCTAAATTCAAGCCCTCACTCTATGGTTTACTCCTTGTAAAACCCTGGGTAAGCCCCTTCATTTCCTAGGGCTTTAGCTTCACTTGTGGGATTTTGCGATAAAAGAGGGGATCTCTAAGGTCCTTTCCAAGTCAGAGTTTTTAAGAATTCTGGTTCCTAGAGAAAATTCCATAAAATGTGCCCAGGGAAGTTAGGAGATTATTGCTGGGGAAGTTGTCACTGAGAAAAAAAAAATATGGTTATTGACAAACATTTCTGAGGTATGTCTTCTGGGAAAAGGAAATGTGTCATTTGTTTCCTTCCTATTTTACCTAATTATTTTCCTAGGTAGGTGGTAAGCTGAGATTCTGAAGGAATTTAAGTTAAGTTCTGAAGGAATTAAAGAAATTGTAAATTTTTGTTACTCAGTTCAGAATTCCAATTGCCCCAATTTAGGCTCTACATTCTAGGATCCCATTGCAGTTTTACTTTGAAAAGTAATGGGAAAAACATGGGTATGTTGGGGTGTAAGAAAGGAGCAATGTCAAAGTTAAACTATCTCACAATTTTGTCTAGGCAGAATAATCAAATGGTTTATTGGAATTTTATTATTTTTATTATTATTCAGTTATAATGAAAATATAAGGTAAGGAAAAGGAATAAGTATACAGTACCTATTATATGCCAGGATCTCCCACTGCATCCAGGTCCATCTTCAGTTGTCTTGATCTATATTTTGCCATTGGAGCTAGATGGCTCTGGAGGAGAAAATTAGTCTGATGACTTTGCACAGCCCTGCCTCATTTAAATCCAATTCAATTGCACATCACAGGATCTCCTCTCTGATATCATGGTCCTTTTCCAGAATGAAGGACAAACAACAATTCTATGCCAGTCAATGTGGTAAGCACTTCACAAATATTATCTACTTGATGTCACACATAAAATTTCAGGTAAGATACAAACACAGCCTCAATTTATATTCTATATTGATTTATTATAAAACCTATCATCTTCACCACTATCTAAATGAATCAACTAAATGAACAAATGAAAAATATTTTTATAATATGTATTATATAATAGGCATTATGCTTAGTGCTTTCATTTAGGTGGTACAGTGAAGAGATCCTTGGGCTTGGAACTAGGAAGACTCAGTTTTAGGAATTCAAATCCAACCTCAGACACTTAAGCTTGTTGTGCAGCCCTAGACAAATCATTGAACTCTGTTTGCTTCAGTTTCTCGCTTATAAAATGAGCTGCACCAGGAAATGGCAAACCATTTCTCTGCAGAGGAAAGTCCAAAATGGAGTTACAAAGAACCTAAAATGACCCAATAACAACAAAATACTTAATGCTGAGCACACTTTTATAGGGGCAGAGTCAAAATAACAGAATGACTTTCAAGCAAGCAGAAATATCAAACCAAAACACAGACTATTCAGTTATTTTTTATTAAGAAAAATTACACTAAAATCCTATTCTATATAATTAAAAGCCTTTCCTGATTTCTCTTAATTCTAGTATCTTTCCCCCCTTTTCCTCAACTGAGCCCATTTATTTCTACTATATTCTCTATATAGGTTGTTTGAACATATTTGCTTGAATGGTTTCTTCTCATTAGTCTACGAGTTACTGGAAAATGGGTATTGCTTTTTACCTTTCTTTGTATCATCAGCCCTTAGCTCGGGGCCTGGGAAATATAGTCATTTAGCAAGTATTTATCAGCTGACTGATTGTGACCTTATGGAGTAGCGAATAGAGCACTGGACCTGGAGTTCATAGGCCAGAGTTCAAATTATATTTCAGATACTTGTTAGCTGTCTGACTCCAAGCAAGTTATTTAACTTTTGACTTCCTTGATTTCCTCCAGTGCTAGTTCTCATTCTGTATTTAGCAATTACTGGTTTGATTTAAGTCATATAACACACAGAGAGAGCAACAAAAAAATAAAAAAATAAAAACATGGAAGATTCTTAAAAACTCAAACGAAAATAACTGACTTTTTTCAGATCTCAGAACTAGCATGAATCAGACAGTTATCCTTTAGAATGAGAGAGATTAAATGGTTTCTGCTTGAGGTCAAGCAGAAAATAACAGATGATTTTATTGTTGTTAATTTATTTTAATTATAATTGACTCTTCATGACCCCATTTGGGATATTTGTGGCAAAGATACTGGATTATTTATTATGTCTTTCTCTACATCATTTTACAGGTGAGGGAACTGAAGCAAACAAAATTAAGTCACTTGCCCAGGATCACACAACTAATAAGAGTCTGAGACTGATGAAGATGAGGCTTCCTGAATCCAGGTATGGGAATCTATCCACTGGATCATCTAGCTGTTATCAGAAAGTAACAGAACTGTTACTCACTAACTTAAAAGTTTAAAGTTCTATATACCACAATTTATTATACTGTCTTCCTACACCAGGGGAAAAATATTTCTCAAAGTTACTATTATGTTTCCCTTCTCTTACTGTAGCAATGAATGCATTTTGATGTAACAGAATATTCCCTTGTTACATCCTCTTGCCCTGTCCCCTCCCCACCACCATGAAGGAGACAGCGATTAGCTTAGCTGCTGGGTAGCTGCTTCTCCTGTGTATGTCATTTTCTGACACTTAACTGAACAGCTCTAACACACTCCAGACACTCAGACACAGCTATATGAGATCTAAAGCCAGCAACTGTTACTTTCATCCTGGCATGCTGAATGTGGTACACTCGTGAAGGTTGACAAGAGCTATTTTGGGCACAGTGTGCAGTAAGAGGTGAAAAAACGAAGATGGCAGACAGGTCGTTTTCAGGTACCATCTGAACAGCAGTACAGATGTGTCATGCCAAAAGGAAGAAGGAGGAAAGATGTGGAGGAATATACTTTATTGTCAACCAGGACGTAGTTAGGCATCTCTTTGCCCTATCCAATTAAATGATATTTTTTCTTTGTTTTTGTAGTCTACAAGCAATAAACAAAGAGAACTTCTCTTTACTATATAAAAAATTTTAGTCAGTTTTAGGAGAGTTAAAGAGGCAGCCTATTGTAGAATATTGCTTAACAAAGCCCACCTGGTCCCTTTGATGATATTAATCAAGGATGTTCTTCATGTATATATAAATTCTTTGCATAAAATGTTCTATTCATGTTTTTATGTGGTTATAAGTCATGGAATGCTAGTTTCCAAAGAAATCAAAATTCATATCTGAATGCAATGTAATATTACTGGTTGCTGTTTGAAACAATGAATATGAGAAATGTAGAAAAGTATAGGGAAGACATGTGAACTGATGCAAAGAAAACTAAGCAGGTCTAGAATACAATAAACTGAATGGCTGCAATAATGGGAATGTAACAATGAGAAAATAATGAAAACCAAATGCTGCAAAATTATATTTAAAAAAGAGATAGAATAAGGCATTGCCTTTAAAGTAAAAAGCTTTTTTTGCAGAAGTGAGAATCTACTGATATGGAACACTGTATATATTGTCACACTTTTTTGACTTGTTTGTTTTTTTTTTCATATTTTCATTTTTATTCTAGACAACAAACACTAAATAAAATGGGTATTTCCATAATAAACAAAAAACAGAAAAATTGAATTGCTTGTGAAATTGCATATTTCTATTATGTACAATTTGTTCTTTTAAAACATAACACATTCATTTGTTTATTGGTTAGTGTTGATGAACTGGTACCTCTTTTTTTTTTTTTTTCAAAAAAGATCACTTGCCCTCTCTGGGAGGAGAATTGAGAACACAGTTAATATAAGTGATATAAAAACAAAAAATATCAATAAAATGTGTTAAAATCAAAAAGAAGAATTATCACTCAGAGGCAAAGTACAGCAAAATAAGGGTTTGCCAAGGATAATCACAGGAGCATAAATTATAGGGCGATAAATATAGAACTACAAGAGACCTTAAAGGCCTTCTAGTCTATCCCTCTCATTTGATAGATAACGATGGTAGTTAAATGGCTTGTTCAAGATCACACAGATAGTAAATAATAGAAGCAAGATTTCAATTCATAATCTTTCTACTTAAACAGAAATATTTGGGGAGCAAAAATGAAAGTAGATTGGTTAAGTGGGGGAGCGCATAGATTAATATATGTGGACAGCCCTTATGTCCTATTGATCTGGAGGAAAGTTCTCAACACAGTAAACCAAACGACAATCATTAAGCATTTTTTAATCACCTATTATGTATCATGGGCAGTTAGGATGCTCAGTGGATATGGAGTTGGGCTTAGAATCAGGAAGCTCAGAGTTCAAACCTAGTTTAAGATATTTACTAACTGTGTGATCCTAGGCAAGTCACTTTACCATGTTTGTCTCAGTTTCCTCATGTGTAAAATGAACTGGGGAAGGAAACTCCAGTATCTTTGCCAAGAAAACACAATGGACAGTATTGACATGCTATGGTTCACAAAGTCATGAGGAGTTGGATGGAACTGAACAGCAACAACATGTAAATTGAGCAAGGCTCTGGGACAAAACGGATATAACTCCTACTTTAAAATGACATATGCAGATGGCAGTATATAATATTTCAAAGCAAATATAAAGTAGTTGTTTCTTTGTTTTGTTTTGGGTTTTTTTTTGGGGGGGACTGTAATAACCACTTCATGGGATCAGAAGACAATCATCTGGAGCTACTAGGAAGAAAAAGACTAAAACTGAAATAAATGAACATGGGTGGATTGTAATCTGTGTAAGTGAAGGGAACACCACACTAATGAGAAACTCATGGACCCATTTGAGGCAGTGTGGCACAGTGAGAAGAGTCTTGGATTGATAGATTTTTTTTACCTAAATAGCTTCTTTCCTGGGAGAATGCAATAAGGGTCAGACTAAGAGTGTGCTAGAGCCAACCTATTATGGACTAGAGCCTATTGTTAAATATTCAATGTGGGCATTTATACTTTAGAAATCAGCAAATACTACAAATTAAGGCTTGATTTATTATTGTGTTGTTTTTCTAGATCAGAGGTATCAAATGATCTAGTCCAAACCAGATTAAAATGTAATTGGGAAATATTTAACCAAATAAACACAAATATTATAAAACATAGATTATACTAAATTTTAAAATTAAGTCAATATACAATCAGCAAGGATCCTTATATATGGATCAGTAGCTCTTGTTTTTATTTGAGTTTGATATCATTGGTCTAGACTTTAAAAAGTGATGGAGAAAATGTATATTAATGGTGTATATTAAATATATTAATTTTGAATTAAGTTTAAAAGTGTTTATATAGATATATATAAACTTAAAAGTGTATATAAATAGATAAATATAGATACAAATTGATTCATCTATATCTATATCTATCTATCTATCTATCTATATCTATGTCTATATATATAATCACCCTGAGAGCCAGTTGTTAAATACACTACTGCCTTAGACCTTCCCCTTCCATGGACTGCCAGCCTCTGTGCTTGTTCTTGCCTCTTTTAGGTGAAGGACGCTGGCACTGGCTATGACCTTGTGGATTCCATGCCGGGGATTTGCTGGAAACCAGATGGTGAGTATCAAAGTCCTCAGTGACTTGCCAGGCCCCAGTCCAGCACTATCAGAAATGCAGACTAATCCAATCCACTACCATGGAATGTTTGGAAGTGAATTAATGAATTATTTGGAAGTGAATGTTATGTTGCAACTATGGGGTCTGAACCCATTCTCCCCAAGGACACAGGTGATCTAAGGGAGAATGGGCCATGCAGTTGTTCGAGGAGAAATGTTTGTAATTTTGTTGTTGTTACATCTTGAAATTTAGATATACTTTTGTTTATTTTTTTTAAATACAGATTGAATATATAAGTTAATATTGTAGGTGAGGGATAGAGAGAAGATTAGTTTGATTGGATTACTGGGATCAGGAAACAGTGATATACAAGTAGGGGTAAAGAGGTTAGGACAAGGTTGGATAGGGTCTAAAAATGTAAACAGAAAAGTTTATATAAATAAAATAATTTTGGGAGCCATGTGGAGGACTGACTGATATGGGAAGGCATTTGAGGCATGGAGACTAATTAAGAGGCTGTTACAGTAATCTAGGTGAGAGGTGACAGGATCCTGAGTTAAGGTGATGCAAGTTATATGAGTAAAGAGAACTGATGGGATATAAAAAATATGATGAAGGTAGAAACCAGAATCACAAACTTAGAAAGCTTAAAGTTAGTGATGTCTTTGATAGAAATAAGGAAATTAAAGAGAGGTGCTTTTAGGGAAGGGGTGAGAATAATGAGCTCTGTTTTAGCCATGTAAATTTTGGCTATCTCTAGAGAGTAAAAATGTCCAATAGGCAATTGTTCATGTGAGATTGAAGTTGAATAGAAAAATGTGTACTGAATATGTATATCTGAAAATCTTTGGTTTAGAGATGATTTAAGCCTATGGTAGCTATAAGATTGCCAAGAGAATGAATATATATAGAGAGGGGGGACTCTAGGACATTCACAATTAAGGGTGTGTGATCTGAGTGATAAACCTGCAAAGGAGACAGAGAAGTTAGACAGGTGATCAGGAGAAAATTGTATCCTAAGAGCTCAGAACATCCAATACATGAAGGTGGTCATCATTGCTAAATACAGCATATAAGGTTGAGAAGGATTAGGACTGATAAAATAACATTGGATTTGGCAATTTAAAGACCAGCACCAATTTAGGAGGTAGTTTTTAACTGAGTGATGAAGTCAGAAGACAAATTACCAAAAAATGAGAGGAGAGAAAGTCCAATAAGGCAAGTCCACATAGCTGTTAAGAATTTGAATTTAAAAAGGAAAAAGAAATATAAGGTTATAACTTTAAGTGATTATAGTGTTTTTGAAGTGCTTTTTATTTAAAGAATGGAATATACTTGGACATGTTTGAAGGCACTAGGGAAAAGCTAGTAGATAGAGGGAGATTGAAGATTAGTAAGAAAGAAGGAAAGTGAGGGGCAATCAGTTGAAGAAGAGAGGTGATAGAATTAATGTCATATTCAGAAGGGTTAGTTTTTAGCAAGGAAAAAGGCCTCATTGCCAATGACTGTGAGAAAGGAAGAGAGTGGGGATGATGTCAAGGAATTTTAAAATGAAGAGAAGCAGCTGGGGGCGGTGGGGAGGAGAGAAAAAGAGGGAAAAAGAGGAAATTACTTTGAAGAGCCTCAATCTTCTCAGTAAAGTAGGAGACAAGATACTTAGGTGAGATATAAGTGTGGAAAGAAGAGGGTATCCCTGGCTTGAGGAGAGGAAAAAGAGGTTTAAAAAAGCTTTTGGGGGGGAGTGATATATGGAACCAATTAAAGAAGCATAAAAGAATTAAAAAGAATACAGTATGGACTCTGAAGTATCTCCCAGTTCTAAATCTGTGATTCTATGAATATGAGCCACCACAAATTTGGGAAACAGTACTGTGTAGGTATATTGAAAATATATCTGTATGACCAGCACTATGATAGATTAATCACTTTCACTGATTTCAATGACCTCTATAAAATAAGAATACTATACAAAGGATAGGGCAGTAATAGTTGTATACACAAACCAAGACATCAAGATTTCTAATAAAGTAAAAACTCAATGAACTCAAAGATAAGAGTAATTCTTATTCCTAAAATACTCAGTAATCTCCTCCAACACCAGTTACCACAATAACATGGCAAGGCCTGTACCAGCTGGCCTCTATTGGTCTTATAACACAACTTAGTACTTAACACAATTATTGCTATAGTGGGCACTTAAAATATTTACTGATTGATTAAACTAGATTCTTTTCTCCACCATCTTCCCTTCCCCCAGGAAAACAAAGAGCAGAGAAGCTTTCTCTGGCCAGTTTTCCCCCATGCCAGGATTTGCACTACAATAGTACTCAATGAACTGATGAATTTAAGGAAGTGGAAACAGGGTACCAGAATGAGTACATCCACCAGGCCCGATATAAAAAGGGACTGGCATCTAGCTAGAGCCAGTTCTATCCCCTTAAAAGTCACTTGGAGTAAAGACATGGATGTGTTAGTCAGTTTGAGAAGAGACTGTTAGCAGCTTTAAAGACTAACCCCCAAGGAAACTGTCATCAAAAGGGAAAGAGTCAGAAAGGGAGCTATTGGAGAACATAAGTGGGGAAAGTCAGAAATGACCAAATATTAAGGATGAACAAAACTCAGTTAAAGACCTTGAGCACAAGCAAATAAACCAACAGAGAAAATATTAACAGAAAATAATATGGCTTCTTTATCAGGTAAAAGTATCCAGACAACTATAGAGTAATACTGGAAGACAAAGGGAAATGACCCAATACCGATGAGGCAGTGCGCACTCTAGATTCTCAAGAGAGGATCCAGGAGGATACTTGTAAATGGTTTAAGAAAGAATTGTGAGATTAGACTTTATGATGAGAGCAATAGAAATAATCAAAAGAATAGAAAAACCTGAATCCACTGTGGCAAATCTCACCAAAGAAACAAAGAGAGAACAAGGGATTAGGAATGTAAATACATAGAAGGGGAAAATAATCTAGAAAAATAGAAATAAAATGCAATAGCTTTAAAAGAAAGTATGATTTTTATACAAACAAAACCTATCGATCTTGTAGACAGGAGGGTAAAATCAAGATGGTGGAATGGGAACCAACATTTTTGCTTACTTTACAAATATATTCTCACCTCAACAACCTAGAAAATGGGATAAATTGAATTGTCATAGGGAAATAAAAGAAAGGGTCACAGTGAGTAATTGCTAAGGTCCTCTAGGCATCTTAGAAAGGTAGACTAGTCTGCTAATACTGGGTGGTAACTTCATTGAAACAGAGCAGAGCAGCAACAGGAGACCCACAATAGGCAAAAGTGGCAAGAGATTGTGCTGATGGCAGCAGCAGCGGGAAGTGGTCTAGTGTTCAAAAAACAGTAAGAATACTGAACACCTGGGCAGAGATATATAATTTAATAATTTGTTACATATACATAAAGGATGTCCCAAAAGATTTAAGGCTATTTTATCTTCTTATCTTTGTCTTCTTCTAATTTTAAAGATCTCTCAGAATATCTTCTCATTTCTGTAAGTTCTTCTTGAGCTTGCTGGTACTTTTGATGAAGTTCATTTACCTCCTTCCTGTTCCTTAGTTTTCAGGAGATTTTTGAATACTGTCCTTACTGTCCCTTCTTATCTGTGAGACTTCATTTCTCACCTGTTCCAACTCTAAGGATGCCTTCTCTCGCTCCTTCACTGAATCCTTCAATTTAGATGTCAGTGTATTCACTTCACTTTCAAAAGATGACTGGAGCTTTTCATAGGAGGCTCTAGGTACCATAGCGTCATTCATTGATGCTTTAATATTTAAATATTCAATATTTAATAGCTTACTATTAAAGCTTACCTCAATATAGAATGAATGCAAAGTGAGGAGTCTGGGGTGACATCCACGTTATGAACCAGGTTGACTGGAAGGGTAATGTTGCCCTTAATAGAAATATGTTTTCTTTTTTAAAAAAAATATTTTCTTTTCCCCAGTGTATGTAAAACAATTTTTAGATTTGATTTTAAAACTTTGAATTTCTGATTTTTTCCCTCGTCTCCACCCATTTTTTTTATCTCAAGAAAAAAAAAAGTTTTAGAAGTATGCTTCAATCTGCATTCAAACACAATCAGTTCTTTCTCTGGATATAGACAGCATTTTTCTTCATAAGTCCTTCAGAATAGTCTTGGATCTGAGAATAACAGTTCTTTGCAGATGATCATACCATAACATTGATATTACTTTGTACATTTCACTTTGCATGAGCCCATGGAAGACTTTCCAGGTTTTTCTGAGAGCATCCTGCTAATCATTTCTTATGATACAATAGTATTCCATCATAATCACAGATCACAGTTTATTTAGCCATTCTTCAATTGATGGACATCTCCTCAATTTCCAATTCTTTGCCCTGAGAAAAGAGCTGCTATAAATATTTTTGTACATATGTGTCCTTTTTCTTTTTAAAAAATCTTTTTTGGGATTCATGCCCACTAATGACATTGTTAGGTCAAAAAGTCTGGATGATTTTATAGCTCTTTGGGCATAGATCATATCTTTTGATCAGCTGTCAATTGCAGAATGGTTCTTTTTAAAAAAATAAATTTGACTCAGTTCTCTATACATTTGAGAAATGAAACTATTATAAAAATTATGTTTTGCAATTATTACTAGTAACTTTTTCCCTGTTTGTTCTATTTTCTCTCTCCTTTCACTCTATCCCTCCTTAACAGTATTTTGTTTTTTAACTACTCCTCTCTCAATATTCTCTCTCTTATATCACTCTCCTCTCCCTCTCATATTTCCTTCCCCTTCTACTTTCCTGAAGGGTAAGATAGATTTCTATATCCAATTGAATGTGTTTTTTCCTCTTTGAGTCAATTCTGATGAGAGTGAAGTTCACTAACTCTTTCCTTCCCCTCCTCCTCTCTACTGTAAAAATTTATAATTCTACCTCTCCCCTTCCCTTTTTCCCAGTAAATTCCTTTCTCACCCCTTAATTTTATTTTTTGAGATTTTTCCCTTTTATAGTCAACTCACATTCTATCTATATTTAGTCCTTCTAACTACCACAATAATGAAAAAGTTCTAATGAATTACAAACATCATCCCTCCGTGTAGAAATATAATTAGATTAACATATCAAATTCCTTATTACTCCTTTTCTGATTATTTCCTTATGCTTCTACTGAGTTCTATATTTGAAAGTTGAATTTTCTATTCAGCTCTGATTTTTTCATCACAAATGCTTGAAAGTCCTCTGTTTCTTTGAATATCCATCTTTTCCCCTGTAGGATTTTACTCCGTTATGCTGGGTAGGTAATCCTTGGTTGTAATGTTAGCTCCATTGCTCTCTGGAATATTCCTTCAATCTTTTAATGTTGACCCTCCTTTATCTTGTATTATTCTGAATGTGTCTCCACTATACTTGAATTGTTTCTTTCTGGATGCTTACAATTTTTTTTTTTCTTGACCTGGTAGTTCCAGAATTTGGCTATAATATTCTTGGGTGTTTTCATCTTGGGATCTCTTTTAGGAGATGATAGATAGATTCTTTCCATTTCTAATTTATCCTCTGGTTCTAGGATATCAGAACAGTTTTTTAAGTTTTTTTTTTGAAAGATGATGTCTAAGCTCTTTTTTGATCATACCTTTCAGATAGACCAACAATTTTTAAATTATCACTCATGAATCTATTTTACAGACCAGTTGTTTTTTCCAATGAGCTATTTCACATTATTTTCATTCTTTTGGCTTTGTTTTAATTAATTTATTTATTTACTTTTTTTTTTTTTTTTTTTTTTTTTTACTGAGGCAACTGGGGTTAAGTGACTTGCCCAGCTCACATAGCTAGGAAGTGTTAAGCATCTGAGATCAGATTTGAACTCAGATCCTCCTGACTTCAGGGCTGTGCTCTATCTACTGTGCCATTTGTTTTTAAGAGATCCTTCTAGGGACCTGTATTGTGAATCAGAACTACACTGTGTATGGATGAAGCAATAAAGTTCTACCTCACTGCTATCAAGGAAAACCCTGTAATCTCCTTCTGACCATATATTCAGCCCCAATACCTATGCTCTGAGACCTCCAGAAGCTAAGGCTGTTGCTGCTGTTGCTGCTGCCACCAATGTTGATTCAGTGGCTCTCAAAATCTAATCCCAGTTTGCTGGGACTTCCCTCACCCTAATGAAACAAAACTTTCCTGATTACCTTCTAAATAGTCCTTGGCATCTGTGGGCTCAGAAGTCTGGAAACAACTGTTGTTGTTGCTACTGGTTCAGAGGGCCCAAGACCTGCTCTGGTTTTTCTGGAGTTGGGCTTGTGCTGATGCAGTGACTAAAGTTCAGTCTCATGCTATTGCAATATACCTTTCTTGCTAACCTTCTAAGTGGTTTTTGGCTAGAAAATTGCTCCACTCTATCTTTTTGTATGTTGTGACACTCTAAAATTTATTTAGAGTCATTATTTAAAATATTTGGAGAAGTTTGGGGGAGAGTTCAGACAAGTCTCTGACTGCTCCAACATTTTGTCTCTGCCCTCAATGCATAAATTTTCAAAAGGGTAAAGTCTGAGGAGAAAGATAATGAATTATATTTTAACATGGTTTGCTTGAGATGTTTATAGACATCCAACGTGAGATGTCCAATAGGCAGATATGAAAGTAGAGTTCAAGAGAGAAATGAAAACTAGGTAAATAGATTGAAGAATCATCTCTATAAAGATGATAATTGAATCCATCTAGAGATGATAATTGAAATTATAAAAGATTTTGAAATCACCAAATGAAATAGTAGAGAAGGACAAAAAAAGAGCATCCAGGGCAGAACCTTGATTTACAATCACAACATGACTTGGAAGAACATGACAAAGTATAAGTCAGACAATTCAAAGGAGAATATCTAGAGAATATAGTTTCCAAGAGGAAGGTGATAGATCATGTCCAAGATTAGAGATGTTAAGAAGAATGAATATTAAGAGAAGGCATCACATTTGGCAATTGAGAAATCACTGTTAATTTCAGAGAGAGTAGTTCCTGCTGAATGATGAAGTCAAAAAACATACTGCAAAGAAATCAGAAGGAGATGAAAGAAAAGGAGGTAGAAGCATCCATTGTATATGACCTTTTCAAGGCATTTAGTAATGAAAACAGGGGAATGGAATATCCTTGTTTAACAACAAATCACTAAGATAAGCTATCAGAGAAACTTCTACCTACAGTCATTCAATTTTTCCACTCTGCATCCCAGGAAAAAAAATGCAAATGTAAAACTGAATCTGAAATTCTCCAAGATCCATTTCCTCCTCCATTCAAGCTGTGATTTAACATATCATGATTTAGCAAGAAATATCATGTATTAAAGTATGTTTTACTCATAGCAAGAACCCCTTTATGAATAATGATTAATTTATTTTAGCCTCTTTTCTACTCATCCAGTTCATTCATTAATGGATATATCACATTGATTTCTAACCTAAGGAATATACATTTTCACACAGATTCACAACTAATCCAAATCTATAAGCATTATTTTGAAATTTGAGATGTTTTGGAATGTACTATTTCCTAAAATAAACACAGTCTCTTCTTCTTCTGAGGCCCGATAACTTGTTTATCTTTCTTAGAGCACATAGTCTTCATTTGTTCTATATTTAGTGATGTTCTTGTCTTATTTCTCCCACTAGATTATAAGAAGCCTGAGAGCAGACAGGGTTACTTGCTTTTGTTTTCATTATGGTATCTAGCACAGTTCTTTGGACACAGTAGGTACTTGATAAATAACTATTGACTAAATTATAAAATGTTTTATGAATTGCTTCAATACTTTGCATTTAAAAATTTTTTTCCATTAGCCAAATGATAATATTTAAATGCTATTAGCATAAGACAATACAGCAGAATGTGAAAAGGAGACAAAAGAAAGGTCCTTTTGAACCTTCAGAAACCCTTGAGTTCCTCATAAATTAGTTAATCAGTAGTCATCTATCACATACCAACTATATACATTATGTTATCTACTAGGCTTGGAATCAGGAGATCTAAGTTTGAATCCTGTCTCTGATAACTTACTTGCTGGGTGACAATGAATGAATCTTTTACTTCTCTTTTGTTTGCTCAATCATTTCAGTATGTCTTACTCTTCATGAGTCCATTTGGAGTTTTTGTACAAAGATACTGGAGTAGTTTGCCATTTCCTTCTCCAGCTCATTTTATATTTTAAGAAACTGAGTCAAACTGGGTTAAGTTACTTACCCAGAATCTCATAGCTAGGAATTTTCTGAGGCTGGATTTGAATTCAAGAAGATGGGTCTTCCTGTCTTTAGATCCAGTGCTCTATTTAATGTGCTACCTAGCTGTCTCAAACTATGTTGCCATTCAGCCTTCATTCTCAAGAATTACCAATGACATTATAAGGGTAATGTCTTGATTCATGTGTGAATTGGATTTAAGTGAGACATAATTGTACAAATTCCTCAGTCTTATTCATCAGAGTCATTAGAGTCCAGTGGCAGGACAAATAAATTAAGGTCTTTTCTGAAGGCCTCTGTTTGTTTCAAGCAACACCCATTCAATGATTTAGGGCTAGATAACAATTGAGACAAAAGATGACCTAATTTACTATTACAAAAATATCAATCTCTGAGGGAAAACCCTTTAAGTTTTTGTCCAGAAAAGAAAATAATTGCCATTTACACTCATTCTAAGCCATCAATGCCCAAAATATGAGCAACAGAGGCTTGCTATGAGGCCTATTTTTGATCTTCAATAAAAATCAGCATGATCTGGGTTTAAAGCCATAGTCAAGTACTTAAACTAAAATTAAATGCAATGGAAAGAATTTGGGGATCTGGATTCTAATTCTGGTTTTGTATTTATTAAGTAAGCTATGTGACAGGTCTTAGTGTCCTCATCTGTAGAGTCAAGGGACTAGACTAAATTATTTTTCTAAAGTCTCTTCCAGCTCTAAAAATCCTATAATTCTATGACTACATAGGAAAACAGGAACAACATTGAGGTCTTTTTTGTCATAGAATCATAGAAACAAACAGCTGGAAAGGCCCCTGGAGATCATCTAATCCAGCCCTGTCATTTTTGTGACAATGAGGAATACATTATGGAAATATGTTCCATGAATTACTTTAAGGCATTGAATTTGTTTTATTGTGTCATTAGCCAAATGCCAATATATAAACTTTATTATCATGAGACAATGCTGTAAGAATGTGAAAAAGAGACAAGGAGAGACTTTTGAACCTCAGAAAGAAGTGACCATTAATTTAAAAAAATTAATCTACTATTACAGTCACTTATACTGGGCCTATATTCTTGTTCTAAAATACAACTTTCACTTTTGCAGCATTCTCTTAAATCAGGGTCAATGATATCCTTTTCTTTTATGCCTTAACCTGTCTTTAGCAATATCACCTTAAGGCATAATTTTATTCTTTATGGCTTCAGTAATTTCTTTTCCATGGCAGAAAAACATAGAGGCATCATATAATGGGAAAAGTCCTAGAAGAGCCAGGGATACAAGTATAATTTTGTTATGTACTCCTTTTGTCCATTTGCATATGTCACATAACATCTCTTGGCCTCAGTTTCCCCATAGATAAAATCAATTCTATTTCTTCCCTAGCACTAAGCATTTCTTGATATCTTCCCCATTATTGTTATTGTTGCTGCTCTAAAGCTTATTCTTTATTTACTTAAATTTTTTTTCTTCACTTTTTTCTAAAAAGGATCTTTTCCTCATTCTTTTCATTAATTCTCTCCTCTTCCCATCTATTCTGGACTTTTATTATTATTTGAGTTATAATCCTTACTTATTTATTCCTTTTTTAGTCTATGTATTCCTCATAGAATTGAAGATTTTAAGAAATTTATTTTTGACTTCCCTCTTTTACAGTTTTTGTTATTGTTGATCAATCAGCCAGGTGGCCCAGTGCACTGGATCAAGAGTCTTCTTCCTGTCTCTCTTTTTATATTGCCTCTCATTCTGCAATTTTATTCTCCCTTATCCTTTCAAATCCAAGGCATTGATGGAATATTATGAGACTTAAGTTCAAATCAGGCCTCTGATTTTTACTAATTGTGTGAGTCTGGACAAGTTACTTCTTCCCCTCCCCTTTTTTCCTCGTTTTTTTTTTTTTTTTTCCCGTCTGTCAAATGAGGATAATAAAAGCACCTTCTTCTCATGCTTATTGTATCAATACAATAAAATACTATAATAAAAAACAAAACAAAACAGCATAGTTTCTTGCACTTAGTAGGAGCTATAGAAAAGCTTTCCTGCATATCTTATTTTCTTGTCATTCTTGCCCTTCCCCAGCACTTTTTTCTGCTATTGTTTTGCCTCACTCTTAGAAGTATCAATACCTGTTGGAAACAGAATAAAGAATATAAAAGAGAATCAATGAAGAGAAAGAACTGGGGTAAAGTACCAGTGCTCAAAGAGAAGTAGAGCTCCATCAGACCTAAAGAAAAGGGACTGTCATCCAGTTGGGGACGGTTTTGTCCTATTGCCATTCCCTCAGAAGTTACTTGGGGGAGTTACTGAGAGCAGTAAAAAGTGAATTTTCCAAATTAGGAGGAGGATGAAACAGGTTTGAGGTCCACCCCATGGGGGAATCTGGTAGCAAAGGGGAAGGAAAGTAATTGAAAATAAAAGAAAAAAAAAAGAAGAAATTACTAAAGATTTAGCAAGAAGGAAACTCAATGCATAAGCAGGCCCCATAGCAGAAATTTGTGCCATTCTTTACTTCCTCCTCCCTTCCCCGTGGTCATATTTTTCCCCTTCATTTGCCATGAAATCTCATGCTTTTCCACCCTTCTGAATGATACTTATCCCCAGGAGCACTGATTCCCCTCTAGTGAGGAAGGTTGCTGTCCATGAGAATACAGTATTCTCTCAAAGCCTGTGATCTCTCTAAATACCTATTCCTGGAGATTTTACTCATTATTTGGTTCCCATATCCCATTATAGAATTTCTTGCTTCCTTTGGGAGGTTCTTCAATGTGACTCCTCCCCACTATTGAATCAAGATGTTCTCCTTTCTTTCAACCTATTTTGCACCTTCTCTTTGCTACTTCACCCATTCTCCAGTGAGGACTACAGAAGTTATTTTCCCATCATTTTTCCCCATTGACTTGATTAAGGTACATTACACATTGCTTTCTTCTGCCTCTCTTTCTTTTTATATTTTTCTCATTCTGCAGTGTTTTTCTTCCATACCCTTTCAAATCCAAACCATTGATTCATCTGTAAGCCATGGTGTTTCAAACTGAAATCTCCCCCATTATTTCTCTGACAGTCCTGTCAGAATATAATTATTTCCCTAGTCTTGTCCCCTTTGCACTTTTGGAAAGAAATGATTTAATAACTCCTCTGTTTTTGTTGTTTTACTTGTTTGCTCAATCAGTGTTTTTCTCTTTCTAGTTCTCCCCTATGTCTTTTTTTTCCTAGTTCATTTAATTCATTATTTGTGTCTTAGTTGCTGTATTTGTTTAAGTTTCTTATATTTCTGTTGTCTTGGGTATTTGCAAAGCAAAAAAATGTCTTCACAACTGGTTTTCTTGGTAGATATGTTTCAAATGATTTTCTTATTAAATTCATGTTGTTTTTCATTGATATTTACTTTGGCTCTGCTTTGCTGAGCATGTAACCTTAGGTTACATCTTGAACTATTTTGCTCTGGAAGATTTTATTCTGTTTCCTTTAGCAGTTTCTGGTAAGTGTAGAATAATCTTTTGTTATTATTTGAATATATTTTCCTTCATATTATGTAAAGAAATATATAAATACATATACAAATATGTATAATTGTATATATATTTTATTCAGTTTCAGAATGTGTTTTTTTTTTTTTTGTCATTGTAATTGTTAGCTTGAACTACTTCGTGTCTTAAGTTTGAAGATAAAGTTTTTTTGGTTTTGTATTTTATTTTGTTTTGTTTTTCTGGAGGCAATCTTCAGATTATTTTCATTGACATCTTATTTTCTGCATTCAGAAGTTCTGAGTAGTTTTTTCTTGTACTGTTTCTTATATTATAATGTTCAGGTTTTGACTTGTCATGTTCTTCTGAAAGACCTATAACCCATGGTTTGTTCTTACATGCAGTATCCTCAAGATCAATATATATTTGCATGTATAGAGCTCATATTTTTAATATTATTGTTTTTTACTTCTCTTATTCAAGATTAATCTTCTAGAAGAACTTCTGTGTATTTATATTCATAATCTATTTGTTTTTTTCTGATTTCTTTGGTGAAGGTTGTCACTGTGGATTCAAGTTTTTGTATTCTGTTGATTATTTCTACTGTCATAAATTTTGATTTCACTATTCTTACTTTTTTATTAAGCCATTCAAGACTATCCTGCTATGGTTATATGATTTTTTAAGAATCCCCTGGATCTTTTATCTTATATTCTCTTTCCTTTCTTTTGTAATATAGATTCAGAGATAGTTGGAGTTATTTAGTTTTCTGGAGGGCATTTTCTCTTTTCTTATAAATATATTTCATGCTTGCTTATCTGCTTATGTTTTGAGTTTTCGTCCTCCTGAATTTAGCAATATCTTTTTCTTTTCCTTATTGTTTATTTTTCCCCTAAGGGCTAAACCTCAAAACTGTTTCAGTCTCCTCCTGATCTGCTTTTCACTGGCCTCACTCTTTTCCCCAAGTGACTTCTAGAGGGATGGAGAAATAAATAAAACTGACCTCAGGAGGATGCCAGCCCTTTTCCCTTCAGGCCTGCTAGAGTTCCCCTCACCTTCACCTCAGTACCAGTAATCCTATCACTTCATCTTCCATTGGTAACTTCCCTTGCTTCACTAGTTGCTTCACTGGTTCTCTGGCTTATCATTGGTGTAGCACAACGTTGTCTGGCTGCCATCCTGAGTAGAACAAGGTACTCATCTTCCTATACCTCTACTTCTTCCATATAAGATGTGGTAGGAAGTAAAATAAAATTTTGTTGCTTATTGCTTTAGAATGGTAAACTGAGGACAAATTAAAAGAATACTGGTAGAGACTACAGCAGCAACAAAAGGATTGCTGACCAGATCCCAGAGCACAACTGTTTGGAGTATGTTGTACAGTCCTGTCAGAATATAAGGAATGATGTGTAATCTGTTGTTGAGTTAATTTGTTCAGGATTTGGGATTAGCTTTGTTTATAGTAAGGAGAACAGGTTGTTACTTCATTCGGGATCTTGGTGCCTTAGATTTAGGAGAGAAGTGATAATTGCTTTACTGGTTGTGAATAATTTATATTTTGGTGAAGTTTGGAAGATCATGCAGATTGGAGGAAGTTAAATGGTTACATGATGCGGAAGTTATTCTTTATATATATATATATATTATATATATATATATATATATATATGTGTGTGTGTGTGTGTCTATATATATATAGACACACACACATATGTCACACACAAACACACACACACACACACTTACTTAGGCACATTTTCTTTTCCTTTAGGAGAATGCAAACTACTTGAAGTAAGGGCAATTATTTGTTTTTGTTCCATTTTCCATGTACTTCCCTGCCTTGTGCCCAGCAAAGTGTCAGTATACATAGAGTGCTTAATAAATCTCATTAAATGAATGAAGGTTATTGAATTAGATGATCTAAAGCAGGGGTCCTAAACCTGATTTACAAAGACCTCTAAGGAATTCATGAGTAGATTTTTGTGGGATATGAATTTGGATTGGGAAAAAATTAAACTTGTTTTCACTAATTTCTAACAGAAACGTAGCAATTCCCTAAATTATATAGAAAATAAATAATTATTCTGATGTCTGAAGGTTTCCAGAATTGCCAAAAAAAGGAACAATATGCAAGAAAGGTTAAGAACTCCTAATGAAGAAAATACCTTCCAGTTCTAAATCCTATGGGTCTCTTTCAGTGTGGTTTATTAAAAGTCTCTGTCTCGATTTCCCTGTCTCTGTCTCTCCTTTATTTTATACCTTACACTCCCTAGTTAATTTCACCTCTTTCTATAACACACAACTCTTGATAGTCCCCTTTTGCCTATCAGGCTTAACTCTGTCTCACTCATCTTATTTGTCTGTCATAGATAGACAGACTCTGTCTCTTTATCACTTTGCTTTCTCAAGCCTTTGCCTTCTTTCCCGATTAATATTCAATTACTTCTCTTAGTTCTCCTCTACCTGTCCCTATGTTAGAGTTTCTCTCTGACTCCTCCATCCAGACGTCTGTTATTAAACTAAACCATCACTCTCCTTCTCCACTCTCATTTGTTGTCATTTAAGCTATAATCGCATCCTCTTTGTGAAAATGACACCCAAGCTAAAGTCAGTTAATCTTTTCTGCCTCTTTTGCAGAGACAAACCAGGGCAACAAAAATTGAGGGTCCCTGAGAGGAAAAAGGCTTATAGGGAGGAGTGGTTGGGTGGAGTGCTGGATACATCAGCATGTTGGAGGTGGTGGTAACTGGGATGGATTGGAAGTTGTGGGATGTGCGTGGGTGGATGGGGGGGGGGGGAGGGAGAAGTGGTAAAGGTGATAGAGGTGGAGAGACCGAAAAGAGAATCAAGCCTAAAGCTTTGAATTTCCTCCGGTATGATTGAAGGTTAGCTTGATGAGTTAGAGTACATGAGTCGCCCATCGCGGTTCCACAGTGTCCTGCTGTGCCCCTCCCTGGAACAGCTTTGTCCCGGGTGACAGCAGTGGAGGTTGGAGCGAGGGGGGGTGGGGAGGGGAGGCAAGGGAGGGAGAAAGAAGAAGAGAGAGGGAGGGAGGAGGGAGAGCGAGGAAGAGAGCTAGGCAGCCTTTCAGTTGCTGCGGGCCAAGAAGGCAGGTTGGGCGCTGTGGACACTTTTAAACATACCTCCGCACTACCGGCATTCACACCCATTTGCACACTTCCACACACACGAACATACATCAGCAGGGGCAGGTGAGGAAAACCCTGAGCACCGTCCTGAAGAGTCCAACCCCCATCATCCATTTCGCTGCGTTCGGGGCAACTGCAGATTGCCTTGCCCTGCCCTGCTCTGCCCAGCCCAGTCAAGCCGAGCCACTCTCTGGACCCCGACCCGCTGCCTTCCTCGGGGGCATCTCGGACACTCGGCAGGTCAGTTACGTAACAGCGCCAGTCCCTGGATCACCCCACCTAACACATGCGCCTGACCGGCGGCGGGGAAGGTGGGGGAGAGCGCTCTGTCCGCACTGGTCCCCAAAGATCGGGGGGTGGTGAGGTCTGGGAGTGCGCGTTCTTCCAGTTTTTTGAGGGAAGAGGGGGAAAAGTGGGGGAAGGGTTCATTGTGTGTGTTGGGGCTGGAATGAGAGATGGGGGGAACAGCACCCGCTATGTTTAGTCGGGCAATGGGCAGTAGTGCGTACGGGGGGTTGTTGCCCTCCCTTTTCCTCCCTCTCCCCTCACTCTAGCTAAGGCGTTTTCTCCGGGACCCCATAGGCTGAATCTCCGTGGCTGTGAGAGTTCGAGTGAACCCAGTCCAAAGAATTCCGTTTTACGGAAAAATGGGTTTCGGGTTAAGTAGCTGAGGTCAAGCAGCAGCAGCAGGTGGATAAGTGGAGTAGGGGAAGGAAAATAATATACCCAGAACTGAGGACCCACAAAGGGGAATTGGGGAAGGGGTATCTAGAAGGAAGAAATTAGGAGAACCTCTCCCCAGGTCCAGAAGTAAGAGGATGTGGGTGTTGGGGAAGGGGCGACTTGTTGCCTGGTGGCTGAGCTAGCTGGGAAATTGCCCTGAGGGGAATTAGCTAGCTTGGGTCATCTAAAAATAACTTCACGTTTGTAAAGTCAAAGAACTAGACTGTTCTGTGTCTGCTTGGCCCAGGATTGTGGGATGCTTCAGTTTAGAAGTCACAGGAGGGAACAGGAAAATCTCAACTTGTCCAAGAGATACCATCACTTTCTTAGATCGCTTTGGTTTCCAGGGCAGCTCTGTTGGATTTTGAGTTAATGATTCATTTTCCAAGGCATGCAGTTTCTTTTCTTCATCTGCAAAAGAATAAAGCCAGAGTTCATAGTACCTGCTGTTTTGGTCTTTTTCTGATGCCATGCATTGGGCAGTTCAAGCATCAGCTGCAGTGCCAAGGATGGTGGTAGTGGTGGTGAAGAAGAGGTTAAATATGGATTTATTAATTAATCATTTTATGATTTTGCTAGCAAGGATTTTAAAATACTTTCCTGTTATTTCAGCTTATTGAAGGGGAAAAAAGCCTCAAAACATAAAGCCTAAAAAAAAAAGAAGCATCCCATTTCTGTGGTACTGGAAGACTTCTAGAGCTCATAGCACTTAGACCTTGAAAAGACTTTAAAGATTATCCATCCCAAATATTGCATTTTACAGATGAAGAAACTGATGTTCCTAAAGGTTTAGTGCCTTGCCTAAGGACTCACAATAATAAATAGTAAAGGTTTGGGGGATACCTCATCCAAACCTCTCTATAGCCAAAACTTTCCATAAATAAACATATAAGAGGGTTAAATACCATTTAGGAAAAAGTAGGATATTTGACCACAACATAATCCAGCAACTTCATCCTCTTTTATATCTGATCCAAAATTATGAAACAAAAAAAGGCAAAAGATATTTCATGCTGACTTGCTAAATAGTCTCAGCTTGAGGGTATTATGAAGTTAGAAATTCACAGGGCTTGGAAATATGCTTGAGGGAGAAGCACATTGACAATGGCTCTACAGTGGTGGTGGACACTTGGCAGGATTTCAGACCCTATTTATTGATTGTTTTTACCTTAAAGCCATTGTATCAAGCATTGCCAGTCATTGGGCCCTGATAGTTGGTGTTTTGCATAGTATATGAGTTTCATATTGAAAGCAGATCAAATCAAGTAGTATTTGGTTATATGGGGTCTATTTAAAGCAGACATTTCCAGCATCAGGCAGGATTGTTCTAGGTGGACTTTCTGGGCTTTTGCTCCATTGGTTCTTTCAGAGTTTAATTCCCTGATTTAGATTATGGGAGAATTTAGCAATTTATCTTGTGAGTAAAATTTGACTAGCATAAATGATGCTTTAAGAGCACTGTCATTTACAAGTACTCATCCCACTCCTTTGAAAAACACCTGCCTAATCAAGCAAGGAGATGCATACACATTGCAAATCTATCTGTTCTCATTATTTAGGCCAATTTTTTGCTCTCTTTAAAATTGTCTTTCTTATTCTTTTCTTTTCTCTGCTCCTTTATTCTATTTACCTCCTCCCCCCAACATAGTAAAGTTCTTGGAGTTTGGTGCTCTTGAGTCCTATTTTATTTTCCAATGGGAAAGCATTTGCCTGAACAAGGAAGTACTTCTGAGCAGGAGTGACCACCTCCTTCCCACCTGGTGACTATTGTCTCTTAAGTCAGTCTACTTTTGTGTTACCCTAAAGTCTCCAGGCTTTCCTCTTAAAAATGTCAATTATGGGGAAGTACCTTCTGTTATGCTATTGTCAGTCCTTAATAACTTAGTGTGATTTAGTTTTTCACATATATATTTTAAAGTATGTTGGTGATGGTGAAGACAGCTGGGTAAGTAAAGGAGGTTCAGACAATAGCTAAATTGAGAAAGAAAGGAGGATATAGGGTGATTTTGGAAGGCTGGTGTTGATTAGGGAAAGTGGGCTTCAGTATTGCCCTGCACTAAGAAGTTGGGGACAGTCAAATGAGCTTAAGATATTTGGTGCCTATGAAGAAAAAGATATAGAAAGATAATTTTGGAAGGAACTATTCCTTTAAAGTACTACGAAGGGCCTCTCTTTCTGTTAAAAACCAAAGTTGTATTGATATAGCAGACATCATGATGCTTTGGAAAAACACACTCAACTTATACTTCAACTCTGCCTCCAGTCACTTACTTAACCTTGAAATGCTCTGCATCTCAATTTCCTCATATGTAAAATGAAGAGATTGAAAAATGACCTTTACCCAGCCTTCCAATTCTAGAATGGTTCTCACAGTATCCTAAAAAGAGCACCTGAGTTAACATCACAAAATCTGAGTTCTCCAATCCTGGTTCTGCCAATTATTAACTTTGAGCAAGTCATTTTAATCTGTTCTGAACCTCTTGTTTTCTTGTCAAATGGAGAGATTAAAACCTGTACTATCTCTTTCTCAGGATTGTTTTAAGAATGAAATGAGAGAATGTAATCTGAAAATGCTATGTAAAACTGAACTATAGTACTGACAAGATATTCAATGCACTATGTGTTGAGGGCACATACATACATATGCTTTGCGCACTTTTAGTTTCATTTATTAATTGGTCAAGAACATAGTAAAGAAACAGTACTGTCTATAGCCAGTGATGCTAGGTGGGTTTAACAAGACCAGAATTACAACAGATGGGACAAAACATTGGACTTTTGTTGTTGTTTCTCTGTTTTTTCCCTAGTACATTTTGGATCTTTATGAATAGTCTTTGTTTAATGTCTGTCAAATTTTAACTAATTTTTTACCCTCTCAACTTATTTTTATTGGCTATCAGGTGCCCCCTGGAAAGATCTGAATGACTCAAGATGGGTCATTTTTGTTTTTACACATGGAAGCAGCCTGAAACCGAACAGAAACTATTTTTCAATGTCTTAAAAAAATAACCAAAGTGAGTGTCTGTGAAGGGCACTCTCTAGAGGTTAAAAAAGTTGGGGGGAAGGGCATTTCTCAAAATAGCCTAAGCTCAACTTCCCGAACTTCAAAATGTCCACAGAAAATTTCTTTATGCCCATGAGAAAAAAGGAGTTATGCCACAGAATGTTCATTTATTAGGCACTTCAGGACAATAATTCATATATCTATAGCATTTATATACTTGCAATGTGCCTTTTTCATAATAAGCCTGTGAGATAGTAAAAAATATATATGTTAATGGCTAACATTGCTAGAAGGCTTTAAAGTTGGTAAGCCATTTTATGTATAAGCTGTCCCCAAAGTCTTAATTCACAAAGACTTTTGGGATATTCTATATATGTTATCTGTTTGATAACACAATAGCCCTGTGAGATAAGTAATTTTTTTAATCCTCCAATGTACAGATGAGGAAACTGACTCTCAGAGAAGCTAATTGACATGTATGAGTCAGAGACTATGCATTTTTAGAGCTAGTAAAAACTCTGGTCTAGTTAATCCTCTCATTTGATAGATCAAGGTAAAATAAAGTAAGATCTGGCATTTGAATACAAGTTCCCTGACTCCAAATTCATTACAAAATCATTCAACTAATTGATGTTAACAAAATCATTCAACTGATTGGTATTAAAATCCAAATTAAAAACTCAAGTCCTTGCTAACTCAAGATCTACATTTTTTTTCATTGTATGCTCCTCACCTTCACTACTCAATAAATTCCAGTGTCTCCTTCTCAACCTCCAGAATTAAAAGCAAAATCCTTTGTTTGGTATTCAAAGACTTTCATAATCTGTACATCTCCCCACTCTGCCCAACCCCAATCTTCAAATACCTTAATTCCTGTCATCTACACTTAGATCCAGTGACACAGGCTTCCATGCTGTTCCATGAACATGACCTATTCCAGACATTTTCTTAGGTTGTTCCCCCATGCTTGGAAAGCTCTTCCTCCTTATTTCCAAGGCTTCCTTCTGGCTTCCTTGGTTTCCTTGAAATGCCACCTAAAAATTTCTTATTCTACAAGAACTTTATCCCAATATTTGTTAATACTAGCATTTTCTCTCTCTTATTTTCTGTTTATCCTGTATTACTTGTTTGCTTCCTATCTCCCCCATTATATTGTGCACTCCTTGAAGGCAGAGATTTTTTTGCCTTTTTTTTTAATCCTTAATACTTTGCATAGTGCCTGGCATATACTGTTAAGTCATTTTTCAGTCATGTCTGACTCTTGTCAACTCCATTTGGGTTTTTCTTAGGAAAGATATTGTAATGATTTGCCATTCTCCAAATCAGTTTATAGATAAGAAACAAACTGAGATAAACAGGGGTAAATACCTTGCCTAAGATTACACAGTAAGTATCTGAGGTCAAATTTGACCTCAGAAAGATATATCTTCCTGATTCCAGACTAGTGCTCCATGCAATATGGTGCCAACTAGATGCCCTGGGTAATGGAACTCTGAACAAGCTCATTCTGTTCTCATTGTCAGGAATAATGTAAATGTTAAACAAGTCCAATCTATTTCCATTATCGACCATAATCACCCACAAAATAAGATCATTTTCCTGAGACTGTTTTGTTAACATATCTAAAAAAACACTCTTCTCTCATCTTGTACCTGGTCATATAAATGCCCATGTGAATTTGTTGGAGACTGTCCCCCAACCTGACCTCTCTTTAACTCCTCCCTAATTCCTTCTTAACTCCTTAGACCCAGTGTTACTTCCCTCCATTTCTGCTCTTATACTTTAAAAGTTGGCTTCACTTAAAACACTATCCCTTGAAATGTTTCATGTTAATAAATGGCATCCTTTATGATGGCGATGAAATTCTCATATGAGTCACTTTGTAAACCATTCTCCAATCTGGTAACTAAGTAATTTATTTATTTGATACTTCTTCACTTGGATATAGTAGGCATTTAATAACTGGTTGATTGAAGAACTGCCTAATATTACTTCCCTTCTTTATCCTTTATTTTCCTCATATGGGGAAAAAAAAAAAAAAAACTTTTCACTATACTCCAGTTAGGCACGGTTTAACTAGAAGACTCAGAAGTAAAAATAAGATCAGAGTTTTAGGATGTGGTGACAAGTATGGCATACTGGTAACAAACAGTTCATAATCCAAGAGGTTAGTTAGTGAATAGAGAAATGTGGAGTGTGAACTGTATTGGGCTGATACTATTTAACATCTAGCTCTCTAGAAAAAAAAATAAAAAGGGAATTTGTAAATTTAATGTGTTATGAATATTATCTTGTAGATTTCTGAAGTATAAATGACAATAATGAAAAGAACAATGACTCTTGTTCTGTTTGAGTAGGTCCTAATTCAGAGGCCAGACCAAACCAAAGGGAACAAATAAAATTTGGGGTTTGAGTGGTAAATTTAATTACGTTTCTAAAGAGCCAGATCAGAAGGTAGCGCATAGGCAGAAGAAACATATACGGATAAGCAGATTAAATTAGGGAACAGGGTCTGATTAATATGCTCCCAAATTGTCTCAGACTCTAAGTCAATTGAATGGGGTTCACATCACAACAGTTTTGGGGACAGGGATGACCCTAATGCTTCCCTGGTTCTGAAACCCCTTAGTGATATGGGTATATATTGGAACAGGTTTATATTGTTCATTGGAGCAAATTAGATCTCTGTTGGTATCCTAGCAAGAGATGAATGAAAACTCAGGAAACCAGTTCCTTTGAAAGTTTTTATAAGTTCTAAAATAGACTGGAAGTATTCATTGTTGTTATTGTTGTTTTCCAATCATGTCTCATTCTTTATGACCCCGTGGAGTGAAATATTCAATAGTCATGATTTTCTTACTGAATTCCAGAGCACATTCATATTGTAGTATCCATGCAGAATCTTGCATATGGACTGACAAGCAATTGGCAAATGGTCAGAGAAAATCTGCCCAAATTCATAGAGATAGTTAAGTACATTTGAACTATTAGGACCATTATCTCTGATTTAAGATAAGAAGCCCTGTTAAGTGGGAATGCATGAATGATATAAATGAATTGAATGAATAAAAAAATATTAAGGACCTATTATGTGCTGGGCACTGTGTTATAATCTGGGACTAGAGATGCAAAAGTGAAATTTTGAAGAAGTCTACATTTCAAAAGTTTGGATCAAAGCATAGTATTTGCATTTTGTTGTTGTTTGCTTGTTTTTTTTTTTCTTGTTTTTTCTCTTTTGATCAGATATTTCTTGTTCTGTATGACAAACATGGAAATATGTTTAGAAGAATTGCACCTCTTTAATTTATATTGAATTGCATACTGTCTTGATGAGGGGAGAGGGAGGAAGAAAAGGAGAAAAATTTGGAACACAAGGTTTTGCAAAGGTGAATATGGAAAACTATCTTTGTATGTATCTGGAAAGATAAAATGCTATCAAAAAAAAAAAGTCTCCCCTTTCCAAAAGCATGTCACAAGGTTATCTTTGGATTTTGTCCATGACTTTTTCTTGTGAGTAAAGGTATCTTTTGGCAAAAAGAAAAAAGAAGTAGAAATTTACATTCTATTAAAATGAGATAACACATAATGAAGGATAGTGACTGATTAGAGAAAGGACTATTTTGGTTTGTGAAATCCAAGAAATGGTGAACAAAGCTTTGAAACAGTCAGAAGTAGCCTCTTCTTCAAAAGCATTGGTCCTTTTGATTTGGTAATGGTTTCCAGAGATGAAGGTGGAATTCACCTCTAGGGTTGGAAAGCAGAGTAGATGGCTAGATTTTCTGGATAGGTGAAGGTGTGGGCAAAAGTTCTATCAGTTTCATCCTTTCAGAACTATCAAAGCCAACTAATACTGATGCAAAATTTAAAGTTGGAGAACTTGAATCTGAATCCTAGACAAGCCAGTTGCCTTCTATGGTTCTTAGTGTATTTTATAAAACAAGGAGTCTGGAGGCTGCTCCCAGCTCTAAACTATTTGTTTCTTTAGTGAAAGTCTGAATAAGTACTCTACCCATCTATTCCCTTCTCCCATGGGGTCACCTTTTTATTTATTCTAACACCAGTCTCACTCAAAATTTATAATTCTGGGTTCTGACTGTAATTGTACTGCACAGTGGAATAGGGCTTATAATATTAACATACTCAGAGAATTTCATCTGTCTACAACTGGACATAGGATCAAAGTATTTATTTTCTTTATGCTTATTCTGCAAATGTTTATTACATATGTCACAGTTGTCTTTCCCTTGAGAATGTAAACTCCTTTTTAGCAGAGACTGCTTCATTTGCTCTATTTGTATCCCTAGCACCCTAGCTATGTGGCTGGTATGTAGCAGGCATTTCATAAATGCTTGTTGATTAATTCAAAGGGATCCAGTCCAACCCCTCATTTTATATAGCAGAGAAGTGAAGTCCAGAGAAATCCAATAATTTGCTTAAAGTCACAGAAGTAAATAGCAGAGCTAAGGTTTAAACCCTTTCCCTTTAATTCTAAATTGAGTGATCCTTTTATTTGGAAAAATTGCTCTTCTGTAAATGTGCTGTTTCTAATAGGTGCTAAATTATGTTAGTTAAGGGGTTACTTTAGTGATCAATCTATGACTTTCTGAGGATTATTATAGTGTAGACTATAATTTATTGACTAACTGAGGACTATGTTGGGGATAACTGCTTGCTTTTACCCTATACCATGGGGCTTTTAGATGGACCATTTTTATTGAATTGACTTGCCAATTCAAACAAAAAAAAAAAAAAAACCTTATTTGAATGTTAATTTATTCTACACTGAACCAAATAGCTATTAGGTTAAAATGAATGAATCAATCAACTGTCTTGATATATTGTGAATGTTAAATAAAATGTAAATTTCTTAAGTTTTATTTTTATCCTTCTTCCTCCCTCCATCACTTGTCTCCCACCTTGGTACTTATCACAGTTCGAGGAACATCAGTGGTGCTTACTAAGTGCTTGCTGATTGAAACCAACAGACAAATATTATGTGGTTAATATCTGCAATAGTGTCACAATCCTAGGATTTCTGATGGAGCCTGTAGACCCTAACCCAACATGCACTAGGATAGTGAATGCCTCAGAAAGTTTTGCCAGGGAATCCATGATTCACTGACTTTGTGCCAAGGATCCATCACAACAAAATTTCTTTGCTGTTTTTTGTGTCCAAGACCTCAGTTAGTTTGGCAGCTCAGTAAGGCCTAAGAGATTCTCTTAGGGAACACCCACCTTAAGGCACAAACACATTCATAATCACAAAGAGAAAGATAATCATAGACACAATGGGAAATACACTCAGGGCAGACACCTAATCTACCAAGTTTCACTATTCATGAATCTGGCTTCTGTTTACATTTGTGTTAAGGATAAATATTAAGAAAACTTTGACTGAATACAGGGTCAGTTGATCTTTGAAATAAAAAATGGAAATATGTACATGTATGAGTTCAAAAACATCTTCATTTACTGGAGAGAACTAATAACTAGAACAAATAATCTTTTTGCCTTGACAAGGTAAGTGCAAACAGGGCCACGTTTCATGAATATGCTAAATGTGTCTCCTGCAGAAGACACTAATAGTATTCAGGCTTTCACTGTGACAAAGTCACAACCTTAAGCAGACTATTTACATTTTAGCCAGGAATGATATTCAGTAGCACTTACTTTACTACCTGGTCTATTTTTCAATATTTAATTTTATTCAATCGTCATCCTCAAATATGTTGTTTAGAATTAAACACTCTAGTTTAAGAGAGTGATATTAAGGTAGTGGCTTGAACTAATGAAACTAGGGCTGGGCTTGGGATAGTAAAATTCTGAATTCAAATTACATTTTAAACACTAGCAATGTCATTTTTCCTTACTAAGCCTCAGTTTCCTCATCTATAAAATAGGGATAACAACATCAAATTCACCAAATTTTTGTGAGACTGAAATGATATAATGAACATGAAATAGAGTTTACAAACCTTAAAGCTCTTTATAAATGTGAATTATTATAGCTTGTCAGTTTTTAGCTTTGGTAGACAAGTTGACAAGCATTATTGAGTACTTGCTATGTACCATCTATATTTCTGGGCTTTGGAGATACAAATAAAAACTAAAAGAAAAAGTTTCTGCCTTCTAGGAGCTTACATTGTAATGGGGACTGGAAAGTTAGGAATGGGGATATCCTTTGGGATATGGGGACTAAGAATGGAGAATTGAGAGATAATCTGTTGCCTTCCTCAAAATAGAGATTCCAGGACAAACTCAGTATTGGGAGGCATGGAGAGCAGTGACCCAAGGAGCAGGAAGCTATGGCATGGTAGCAAAGTCTGGAGGATGAAAGTGTAATATTCAAGGCATGTCCATTTCTCAGTATTTTAGTAATACACAGAACTTTTGGAGGTTCCTTTTTAGTGCTCTAAAGCTTGGTTCAATTTTATTTGTCTCAAAAGGTACAAGTGTCATGTTCTTATTCTGGTCTGGAGTCATTATGAGAAGTTTCATTCTAGCTCTGAGATGATGAAAGTCTCTGAACACTGATGTTGAGATCCACTTCAGGAATATTGACTCTAGGGGATGAGGAGAGACTGAGTCAAGTTCTTTGACAAACTCTTGCTTTCTTAGTCCAAATCAGCATCCCCAGGATAGCTCTGAAATTAGAACAGGTACAGATTAGGAAAACCTAGAAGTTCAACCTAGGCAACATATGCCTAGAGGGATTTATAATGTATTTCATTTCTCAGACATAGGTTCTACTCTCTCCCTTGTGACTGTATGGTCTTGGATATGTCACTTCATCCTGGGCTACCATTTCATCTATCAAATGAGGAACTTGGACAAAATAATCTTTAAGTTTCCTTTCACCTCTAAAATTCAGTGACTCTATAATATACACTTGTTTGGATCTATCAATCATCTGTGTTTTTGGCTTTGCCTTGGAAACAGATGCAAATTCCCTCTGCTGACTGTCCTAGCTCACCTTCTACCTGTACATTTAGAGCCATATTTTACATGAATTGTTTTGAAAATATGTGATTAGCAAGCAGTCCCATGATTATATTCTGGCTTTGCTAGTTTAAATCTTGCAGAGAGGATGGGAAGGGAGCAGACTTGTAGTTTTATTGGTTTAGGGAATTCCTTTCTCTCTTCCATGCTGTTATTGTTTGTCCTTCATTCTTGAAGAGGGTCATGACATAACGGAGGTGATACCATGACATGCAAGTGTATTTAATTTAAGTGAGGGCAGGCTGTGAAAAGTCACCTGCTTCACTTCCCCTCAAGGGCCAACTGGGTTCAATGTCAAGATGTAGATCAAGAAGGCAGAAGATGGCTCTAGATGAAATGGGAGACCTTGGTCTTTTTAAGCTAAGGTCTTCAAAAGTTCTCACTTTCACTGAGGCCATACCTATTCAATAATTAAGGCTAGGTACCAATTGAAGCTCAGAAGTTCCTCTTATGATCTGTAAATTCCTTGATAGTTCTTGACCAATCTAACAGAACAATGGCCTAGAGCTAGATAGAAAAGTGAATGAGTTCTTGGTCACTGGAGATCTTCAACTCAATAGATCTTTTATTGAAGAAATTGTTGAAGATTCATTCTTTGGGTAAGAGTAGGGCTAGGTGATCTCTGTGGTCTTTTCCATCTTGAATTCTGTGATTAAAGGGTTAGGCAGCCCCTAGGGGATATAATTTCAGTAACCTTTCTGGTCCCCTACTTCCCCAATCTCTTTATCACTGATCTTTGTAGAAATTCCTACATGAGTTTTTATGATATGGTAAGCTTATGGTATGATATGGTAAGCTATGATATAGCTTCCAAGGAGATATCACAGTAATTTTAAGATCTGGTGACCTTAGGGAGCTTCTGCTCTAAGATTCTGTCAGTGATTCTAAAGTCCTCTGGCTTTGGAAATCTGTATCCCTGAAGACTCCCACATCTAACCTGAGAATACTAATTTTTTTAAGTATATCATTAACTTTTATTGATAACAAAATAGTGGACAGCAAGCTTTCCAATGGACATGCCATTAGTTACTTTTTTTAAAATAGCTTTTTATTTACAAGTTATATGCATGGGTAATTTTATAGCATTGACAATTGCCAAACCTTTTGTTCCATTTTTTCTCCTCCTTCCTGCCACCCCCTTTTCTAGATGGCAGGATGATCAATACATGTTAAATATGTTAAAATACAAATTAAATACAAAATAAGTATAAATGTCCAAACTCTGAAATAGTGAATACTATTGTTCTAACAATCTATCTGATTCTAAAGTCTTCTGGTCTCAGGATAGTCCCACAAATCAAATTCCTGAGACAATAATGGATAAACCACTCCTCATTTTATTGCACTGTCAGATAGATATTCTGTTCCTCAGTGATAACCAAATTCTTGAGACCCGTTCCTTGGTTCTACCCTTAGACCATAAAATTAGCATATCTATAACACGAAGAACTAGATAAAATGTATCTCCTTGCTTCTGTTTCTTTGCTAAATTCTCTTGGAATTTAGACCACTTCAACTGGTGTTACAATTACAATAAACTTTGCTCCTTGACTTGGATATGGGTTCACACCTACAAATTCTTTCGAGACACCTCGTGACATTGGTCTGTGACCCCCGACCTTTTGGGATCCCTTCCCAACCTCAATAATTTCATTAGAATGTGAGATTCTTGAGAACAGGTTCTGTTGTTATCCTTCAAATCTCCAGCTTAGCATAGCGCCTGGTAGGAGCAGTTTTGAAATGCTCGTCTATTGACCTATAGATTTTTATTTTAAATAAACTTACTTTCCATATACTTTCTCTATATTTTGTGTGTACCTACTTATTCATAGGAAGTCTTTTAATTAGAATAGAAGTTTCTTGAAGGCAAGAACCATTTGTGCTTTTCTCAGTATCTCTAGGAATTAGCCCAGTGTACATTGTGAATGCCTAATAACTACTAATTGTGGATTTGTGGTTTAAAATCCTTATATACGAAGACTTTGAGCCAAGCTTGTTTTTTATTTTTCTTCACCTTGGTTAGTTTTTTGGAGATTCTAATTCCATTTTGAAAATGATCTGGGAGGGGGAGGAGGTGAAATGATTGATTAATAACCTAGGCTTTCTCCTTAATAACTATACTAAACTTTCCTCATTTCTAAATCTCTATTTGAGTCATAGAATTCCCTGACTCCTTTAGTCTTTGAGTCTACTTGAATGCCTGATTTCAGAGATATGTGGCACTGGAATCTTAATCACCTTTCCTCTTTCAGCTGTTTTCCATAACGGTTGCATGCCTGAATCTAAGCATCTGCTTTTTTCCTTTTTGTCCTTGTCTGTTGCACACTCCAGAAGGCAGGAAACTATACCAATCTAGAAAAAAAAAGTAAGGTACTTAGAAAAGTATATAGAAGACTATTCAGTCCCAAACTAGGTGTTAGGTTAACCCTGTTGATCTTAATTTCCCATAGGCCAACTTATCTTTAATGATTCTTTTTAGACCAAGAGCCAGCCCACACCAGATTGTTATGTCCAACTTCTGATTTCCCAGATTTTGGTGGCTATTGCCCCAGCAGGCCCCAAGGCCAGTTGAGGATCATCCAGTGCACATTTTGGATCAAATTCATTTACTGCTTCTGAATCCCAGGCTTGCTTGAGCCAACCTTGAAGAATTCCAGTTTCATAGAGGATGTGGGATCTATTTCAATTATATTCTTGTGAGCTATCTTTTCTTTAAATGAAATGTTTTATTTTGCTTAGTAATAAAAAGTTAAGTTAATTTTAATTCATGGGCTATAAATAATTTTTCAGCCATTTCTCTGTTTCTTTCCTCCATTCTGATTCTTTGGTTTGTTTATTCATTCTCATTCAAGGTTCTTCTTAGATGGTAATAAATATTCCTAGTTCTACTTTTTCTTTACTTTATTTCATAAAGGTTTTTCTGGATTCCTTTTTTTTTGTATTGGTCCTTATCAATCTTAATCATATTATAGTATTCTGACACCTTAATTTATCACAATTCCATGGACTATCACAATAGGTTGCTTCCAACATTTTAAATACGGCTGTGAATATTTCTGAATAGGGGGCTCTTTTTGATTGTTTTTGATACTTTCAGAGTTTATGTGCAGCAATGGAGTAACTGAGTCAAAGTCTATGATAATTTTTGACTTTTATTTTTTCCAATTCAGTTATCAGGCATTTATTTTCTTTCAAATGTCAAGCATTTATTTATTTTCTCTTTCCTACTTCTTGGGGCATGGGATTATAGGGGATGATAGCTGTGGTGGGAAATGATGGGGCAGAGAAACCCTATAAGAAATATAAGGAAGCAAAACAATTTTCTGCATTGGCCATGTTCAAAGTATATGTCTCATTATGCTTGTTAGTCTATCACTTCCTATATGATGAAGCTTGTAAAATTTGAGGCATACCTTTAGAACTAGCAATGAATAACTCTACCTCTTTTGGGACAACTTGACCAAAACCAAAGTTTTATTTATTTATTTTAATTGAGTCATCTGCAGTGCAGTGGAATGAATGCCAGATTTTTTAAATGGAGGACCTGGGTATTTAGCTTTGTTTCTTATCACTTGTGTGAACTTGAGCAAATCACTTTACTTTTTTGGGCCTCAGTTTCTTCATCTGTAAAATGAGTTTAGATGATCTCTGTGGTCCCTTCCAGTTCTAAATCTATTTTTCTAACCTAATTTCTCCTTCCCCCCAAACAAGGGAAACAAAACTACAATACAGCAAAGTCAATGTTCCTATTGCCTCAGATATCAGAAGAATAAAAATGGTTCAGGGCAGCTAGGTGGTACAATGAATAGAGTGCTTCTCAGGAGTCAGGAAGAGTCAATTTCCTGAGTTCAAATCTGATCTCAGGCACTTACTAGCCAGGTGACATTGGTCAAGTCACTTGTTTGTCTCAGTTTCCTCTTCTATAGAATGAGTGAGAGAAGGAAATGGCAAACTACTCCACTATCTTTGCTATAAAAACCTCAAGAGGGGTCATGGAGAATGACTGAATAAGAACAGTTAAGCTCCTGAGGGAAGGATTATAAGGCGAAAAAGTTTCCTGAGGAGAAATGAAAACGGCCGGAGATTTAGAGTGCTGTAGAGTTTAAAAAAAAAAAAAGAAAAAGGCAGAGGAATACTTTAAAAGAGGAGGTCTTGATTCTGTACTAGCTCAATGTACTAGCCATTTCTGGTTTTAAGCTTTAATAGATTTCCTCATGAAAGATCAAACCTATTAGAATTCAGCGCAATAACATGAATTATAGCATTCATGCATCTTGTCTATCATTAAAGAGAATGACCACTGTTGAAGTTCCATCTCTCCGACTATAGAACTATTCTTAGCCAAGGGGTCAGGGAAATTTTGCTTTCATCATCTCTAATGATAGTGGCATTCAGCTCCCAAATCCCTCCCATGGTACTTAGTCTTTCAAGATTGTCACTGGAAAAAGGCTTGAACAGAAAGTCCAATGTCAGAATTATCAGGATTCTAGATCTTCCCATACACTTAGAGTTTGTCATTCTAGGGGGGAAATTGCAGTTGCTGATGGTTTTCCTGAGTGTGGTCAACAAGGAAAGCATTCTCATCAGCCAACAGGCACTTACACCCACCCTAATCTTTAACTGACTTAGTGGAATGAAGCCCAGCAATGACTTCAGGGTAATGATTAATATTATCAGGCACTTTCCATTTCACTGAAATTTTGGGTTGTTTTCTTGGAAAACATTTTTTTAAAACTGTGGAGCCTATGAAGGTGCTATAGACAATAATTCTCATAAATTGCTCATAAATTGGACATATGTGGAAAATCTATCAATAATTTTGTCCCCTTTCTATCCCTCAGTGTGTTTTTTCACATTTAATAAGAACTTTAAAAAAATTGAAAAACTAAGGATTTTAATAGACATCAAAACCAACAAATATCATAATATTGCTTGGCAGCCAAAAAACTCAATTTAACATCATAATATTTAATGAGATGCATATGCCAACTTTCTTGTCTCTCTGAAATCTTTATGATAATGGTCCAGGATATTCCTGATTAAAAAAAATGAGTAGGGAGCAGATAGTTCCCTAGGTGATCATATGCAGAGAGTTAGTTGGGCACATATTTAGGATTATACCTTTGCAGAAAATTACAAAGGATAAAACATCGTCTGAGTTTACTATTTATTATCTTCAGAAAAGGGTCTGACTTGTAATTAAAAATTAAGTTTCTGAGATTCTCCTTGGATAAGGTATCAGGGATTTATGTATCAAAATTACACAAATTATAATAGACAAGAGTATGGAAATTACTTTGTTCAACAAATTACTGAATATTGATTGACATCAAGAGAAGCCTTAAGCATGATTGTAATAGCATTAGTAGCCTTGTTCAAGTCATAGTTCAGCTTCATTCTCCAGAAGTTATTATTTTGTTTTGTTTTGTTTTTTTGTTCTTAATTCTTCAGTTACTGATATTCTCACCTTCCTCAATTACTTTGGATATAATTTTGATTTACTTACTTGTAGAAATGTAACATCTTCTCTGAAGAATGTAGGACTCAAGGTCAGGGACTGATTTTTTTTTTAATCCCAAGCATATAGCACAATGCCTTGTATAATAGGAGCTCAATAAATGTTTACCTTCTGAATGGTTGGGAGAGGGATAAAAAGGAAGGGAAAGAATGTGTTAATTTGTTAATTTTTTAAAAAATAAGTTGAGAATTTAATATATAACTATGTGGTTAAGACATAAAGTCTTAACAAAGAGGTTTTAAAAAAATGAAATTTTCCAAACACTTTTGTACAGATAAAATTCTGCTACTACTACTATTAGTATTATTACTACTATTACTACCATTGTTACTTTTGCTACTTCTACTATTGTTACCACTGCTCCTGCTGCTACCTACATTTATCTAGTATTTCACAAATATATTCTCATTTTTTCATCTTCAACAACAAGTCTAGAAGGTAGGTTCTATTAGTAGCCCATTTTACAGATGAAGAAACTGAGGCAGATGGAAGTTAAGTGACTTAACCAGGAATATACAACCACATCTGATTGGAACTCAGGTTTATAAAGATTTTAGCTCCAGTGCTCTAGACACACTCTATTCACAGTGCCATCTCACTGCCTCATCTAAATTGAAATGTATCATAGAATTAAGTTTTCTTTAGCAAAATCCATATACACAATGTGCAAGATTATGGAAAACATATATTGGCCAGATTATGACATGTAAGTGGTTAAGAAATGTGCCAAATTATAGCCTCCTTTGAAGAAAGGAGGAGGAAGAAGGATATTTGGCTATATTGAACCTGAGAAATTGTGCAATGATTTTAAAGGCCCCAAACCATCTGCCACTGATGCACTATTGCTCTTGGGGATACAGCATGACTGTAAATAATGAAAAGAATGATAGAACTCAAAATACCACATTAGGGCATGTGACTAGAACTATAGTGTCCAAAAATAAGGGAGGTGATAGTCCTTCTTTATTTGCTATTGGCCAGACTCTAATTGAAATGTGGTGTACAGTTTGATATAATAGTTTACGTGTTACTCATATAGTCCTGGATGTGAAAAGAGGATATGGACAAACTTGTGGGGTATAGAGCAGTGGTCCTTTAATCTTGATTGTGCCATAGATTGCTTTGGCTCTGGTAAAATTTAGGGACCCCCTTCTCAGAGACACACACGAATTACAAAGGAAACTAGTTAAACTGAAACACGGCTATCAAGGGGGCAGCAAGGTGGCTCAGTGGATAGAATGCTTGGTCTAAAGTCAGGAAGACTCATCTTCCTAAGTTTAAATCTGGCCACAGACACTTTCCAGCTATGTGACCTTGTTTAAGTCACTTATTTGCCTGAATTTCTTCATTTGTAAAATGAGCTGGAGAAGAAAATGGCAAATACTACAGTATCTTTGCAGAGAAAACTCCAAATGGGATCCCAAAGAGCCAGACACAACTGAAATAGCTTAATAACAACTATATTAAGATTAATTAAAGAAAAAGTCCATGAACTCTAGGTTAAGGACGCCTGACTTAGGAGGCAACTACGAAGGTGAAAGATTCCCCCCAAAAAATGCCATTTGAGAATCGATTTAAAGAAATTTAGATGTTTACTTTGGGAAAGGGGAAGCTTAGGAATACCATGATAGCTGTCTTCAGTTATTTAAATAGTTGTTCTTTAGAATTCAAGCAATTAAGGGACCTCACTTTGATACTACTTCCACACAATACAATCCAAAATCCAATCAGATACTATTGAACAGTATAACAAAAACTGAATTCCTCTACCTACCAGAATTTTTCTCCAGCAGCTGACCATGTTTTAAAACTGAAATGATTCACAGGGCAGGCCTGTGCAAGACCCATTTTAGGTCAATGAATAAAAATCTGTGCAATTCCTACTATGTGTCAGACATCATGTGAAATATTGGAGATAGAAAGGCACACCTGAATAGTCCCTGCCTTTGAAGGAACTTGGTATCTTCTCCAAAGTGATGGGAATAATATTCTATTCCTTCAGGTTCTTCCCCAACTACTTGGCCTACATCAATCTTACAGGAGAAAACTGTTTTCCATTCTACTTTTGGACAGGAATCTTAGTTCCTATTCTATAGTGCTGATTAATCCCCTCTTCATTTCTTGGTGAAATAGAAACTTATGATTTGAAGCAATTATATATTATATGAAGCAATGCTGTAGTACTCTTTAGGCAACCTGGGTATCACAGTAGATAGAGTGCTGGTCCTAGAGTCTGAAAGATTGAAGTCTAAATAATAATTATGGCTTTGAACAAGTCACTTAATTTGTCTTTCTGTTAAATGGGGGTTATATTAATAGGGCTATTGTGAACATAAAATTAGATAATTATAGTAATTTTTATTTTTTTTTTGTTGAGGATAAGGTATTGGTAATGGAACTTTTATTTTTTTTTAATTTTATTTTATTTAATAATAACTTTGTATTGACAGAATCCATGCCAGGGTAATTTTTTACAACATTATCCCTTGCACTCGCTTATGTTTCGTTTTTTCCCCTCCCTCCCTCCCCCCCCCCCCAAGATGGCAAGCAGTCCTATATATGTTAGATATATTGCAGTATATCCTAGATATAATACATATTTGCAGAACCAAACAGTTCTCCTGTTGCACAGAGAGAATTGGATTCAGAAGGTAAAAATAACTCGGGAAGAAAATCAAAAATGCAAATAGTTCACATTCGTTTCCCAGTGTTCCTTCTTTGGGTGTAGCTGTTTCTGTCCATCATTTATCCATTGAAACTCAGTTAGGTCTCTTTGTCAAAGAAATCCACTTCCATCAGAATACATCCTTATACAATATTGTTGTCGAAGTGTATAATGATCTCCTGGTTCTGCTCATCTCATTTAGCATCAGTCCATGTAAGTCTCTCCAAGCCTCTCTGTATTCATCCTGTTGGTTATTTCTTACAGAACAATAATATTCCATAACATTCATATACCACAATTTACCCAGCCATTCTCCAATTGATGGGCATCCATTCATTTTCCAGTTTCTAGCCACTACAAACAGGGCTGCTACAAACATTTTGGCACATACAGGTCCCTTTCCTTTTTTTAGTATCTCTTTGGGGTATAAGCCCAATAGAAACACTGCTGGATCAAAGGGTATGCACAGTTTGATAACTTTTTGGGCATAATTCCAGATTGCTCTCCAGAATGGTTGGATTCGTTCACAACTCCACCAACAATGCATCAGTGTCCCCGTTTTCCCACATCCCCTCCAACATTCATCATTATTTTTTCCTGTCATCTTATTTTTATATTTTTGAAAAAAGAATTATATCACATAGTGATGTAATTTATGAAAAATATAATTTGTATATGAATATAAATATAATTTTATATTATTATATCTTAACATATAAATGTAATTTATAAAAACTTATAATAATTTAAAAAACATTTAACATAGTGCTTGGCACTTAGTAGGCACTCAATAAATGACAGTTATTATTCTTATCATTATTATTAAACTAAACTGGTTGAAAGGTAATGATGATGAATTGAATCTTTCTGGAAAATAATTCGGAATTATATCTTTAAAAGTCACCAAATTGTAAATACCCTTTAACCTAGTAAGACTACTAAAAGGCATGTACTTAATAGTGGGTCAGAGGGAAAGGACTCATATGTGGAAGCGTATTTATAGCAACACTTTGTTGTAGCAAAGAAGTGGAAATAGAATAGGTGTCCAGCAGTTGGAGAATGACAGAACAAACTGTCATATGTTAATGTAATGGAATTTTATTACTTCATGAGCAATAGAGAATATGATAGATTTAGAGAAATAGAAGATACTTGTTTCAACTGTTGTATACTGTGGTTACCAGTTCATTGGGGATGACCACAAGAATTATGTAAGGGGATACAATTCTGAAAGAATTCTGAATTCTTCTCAGAGCAATAGCCAATCATGAATTAAAAATACCTATGATGAAACAAATCCTCTACCTCTTTGCAGAGAGGTGATAGACAGCATCAAATGTGTATCCTCAGACATAGCAAGTAAATTGATTTGTTTTGCCTGACTACATATATTTGTTATTTCAAAGGAATGTTTCCACTAGTGAGAGTGGGAGAAAGAAGGTAGATTTTGGAGTAACAATGTTGTTGTTCATTCGTTTTCAGTCCTGCCTGACTCTTCAAGTCCCCAATTGGATTTTTTTTATGCTGAGATACTTGAATGTTTCACGATTTCCTTCTCTACCTCATTTTACAGATGAGGCAAATAGGGTTAAGTGACTTGCCCAAGATCACACAGCTAGAAAATGTCTGAGGCTAGTTTTGAACTCAAGTCTTCCTGACTCTAGGCCAGGCACTCTATCCCCTGAGTCCCCTAATTGCCCCATAATATATATGGAGAATTTTTTAGTATTATCTTTCATTAATTAAAGTCAATTTAAGTATAAGTGGCTATTAAATAAGTTTAAGTGGTTGTATTAATGTTAAATATTGTTTTCATTAAAAAGTTTATTTGTAAAATAAAGATTATAATAAAAACACATATAAAATGAATTTATCCTTTCAGATTAATTCAGATTAGTTCAGATTAACTTGACTAAGAAGTAGCTTAATCCTGATAAATGCACATTCTTAATGGGGCCCTCTATAAAATTTCTAAACATTTAAAAATTTTGAAGCACAAGAGAAAAAAAAATTACTTTCATATTTTCATCTGGATGTACAGGAAATCTCTGTATAAATACCTGTGCTAGTCTTATCTAAGAGGAAGTCAAAGAAACCATTTCAAATAACTAAGTGTGAAAACTGTAGTGCTAAGACTTTGGGAAACTTTATTTAGTATTCAGCAGGAATTGAACAAACAGAGTATTTAACAGGAATCTAATAGTCAACAGATAGATATTGAAGGTTTCTGAGAAATGATGATACATAATCAGAACAGTGGATCAGGAAGAAGACCTAAGAAATAATGAGAAGGAGAAGGAAGTGGCAAGAAGATTTGTTAAAATATTTACACAATAGGCTTGGTAAGTATTGGTAAGTATTTTATTATGGTGATAGTAGTGAGAGGATGTACTCCATCCCTTTTCTATTCCCAAACTAATACCTGGAAAGACCTCCTTCCTCCTTTATTCTTAGTGAAATAATTTTCTTTAAGGAGTACTTTGTAATTTAATTTATACAAGTATTCAATAGTTGAGGAATATTCACGGCTCATGACTGGACTATGCCACTATTATAAAATGATAGTACTACCAAAGTTAACTTATAGTATTAATGCTATGTCAGACTATTCAACTTTTAGGAAAATACCCTACAAATTAATTGATAAGAAGAAAGTCCCCACATGAGAATATTTATAACAATACTTTTTGTAGTAGCAAATAATGGGAAATGAAGTAAATGCCCATAATGACTAAATACAATGTGAATTTTAAAAATTGTAATGGAATATTACTCTGATGGATAGAGAAGCACATTAAGACTTATGTGAAGTGATGCAGAGTAAAATAAGCAGAGCCAAGAAAAGAGTATACACAGTGACTTAAAATGATGGATATAGAAGGAACAACCAAATATACATGCAGAAAAAAAATCAAAAGTGAATATCGCAAAATTATTTTAAAAAAGCAAGAATCAACAGAATAGATATAAGAAGATTTTCCCATCCTTTTGCAAAAATGAGAAGTCCACATGTGTTACACATTGCACAAAATTTCAGGCTTTTGTATTGATCAGTTATGCTGATTTTTCTACTTCATTTTCTTTTAGTCTTTAAAAATTGCTATTGAGTATACGAGATATTCTTTTGGAAGGAAGAATAAGAGGAAGACTGGGGGAAATTTTGGTAATGTACAAAACAAAAGAGATCAGTTAAAAACTAATTTAAAAAAAAGCAAAGTGAATGTGGCAGAATTGTAAAGAGGAAGCCTAGGCCCAAAGAAAAGATATAAGAATTCATATTCTACTCTTTTGTAAAGTTGTGAGGTACATACATATGGGTGACTATATATGTTTTAAGTTTTTTCAATGTGTTGTCATTTTTAAAAAATAATTCTTTCATTTTATTTCTCTTTTTCTTAAAAAAAATCTTTTATTATATGGGATAGTTCTTTAGAAAGAGGAAGGGATACTGAGAAATGTTTGATGTAATATACCCTCTAAATATTAACAAAAAGTATTTTTAAAGATTATAAGCTCTTTGAGATTAGTAACTGTGTAATTTTTCACCTTTGTATCCCCATTACTTAGCACATTGTCATGCACATAGGAAATCTTTACTAACTATTTTTTATTTTTGTTGAGTAGGCAGATAATGAGAGAGAGATTGAGAAGCAGAATCTATAGCACTTGGAAATTTATTAGCAAGATTAATAAGATTTATGTCCCAGCTTCCTGGAGATTGGCAATGTCATTATTAGAAAGGTAGATTTTAGAAAGTGACATTGTTGTGAGGTAAGTAGATGGGTTCATTTTGGGGTATGTTGAGTTCACAGAATTATTTGGATGCTAAATGGAGATATCTAGCAGAGAAACATAATGGTAGAGAGCCTTCATGGTTTTAAAAATTCTAATTTTCTTTTACAGTATTAAATCTGTGGTTTATTGTATTTTATTTTTTTTAATTTCACTTTTTATTCCTACTAAAATTTGATCTCTGATCTGGTAGTCAATCCAGTGGAAAAACTTAACAGTTTCCTTCTTTTTCATTACTTTGTGGTTAAAAATATACATGTCTTTCCAAATTTTTGTATATTTTTCTACATTGCAATATTCATCAAATTTCTGAGATCAATTCATTATTAAAGCATTCTTGATTGAGTTACAATCTGAGCAACATCTATGGGCCTAGTAAATAATGTATTATAACTGGAAGTGATCATGAAGACAATCTAGTCAAATTGCCTTACTTTACAGATGAGGAAACTGAGGCACTGGGAGATTAAGTCATTTGTCAAAGGGCACATGTAATCATCAGGGACAAGATTTGAATCCACTGATCAAATAGAACCACTATTCTTTCATACTTCACCATGATGTTTCATTGTCTGTCCACTCTAGGTAGATTGATCACTTTAGGTAGATTTAAGAAAAAAAATTTCTTTCTCTCTTTTTTCCCATGTGGTTGATAAAAACCATAGCTCAGGACAGTCCAAAATTTATCTTTCATTTTTGGTGCCAAGTATTGTTTACAAGAGAAGAAACCTCATCTAGATTCTAGATAAGCTAAAACCACTGAAAACTTAAATTACAAGGTGGTTACTAGGATTAAAATCCATGACTCTTTGGGATCAAATTCCCTACATACTCCAGACTTTCAAATTCCCAGGAAAGTGTCAGAAAACATGTAGACAGTCATAACTATGGAGGGAAATTGACTTTTCTCCATGGTACTGAAATTAGAGGGTACCAGATTTCAAAGATACCAACAGAACAACACCAAGTTAATGATAATAATGAATTAACATCTGATTTTTTCTTATAAAATTATAATATATCTCATTGTTATAAGCATTGAATGAGATAACATATATATTTATATCCCTGTTTTATAAGTTACAAATTATTATACTTACTACAAAATTAATAAGTGCTAGAAAGGAAAATCAAACCCAATTTTTCAATAACTCCAAATCCAGAGTTCTTTGTGATATCACTCTTTTGTAATGAACTCTGAGTGGATATATGTCCTGCTAATCTTGGATCTGCTCTATCAAAGCCAACATTGCAAATAATTATTAAAAACTCTGTACAAGAGTGGGCACAGCCCTTCAATATTACCACTAATCCAAAGCAGCAGCACCGACTCAGAATACTAGACTTAGCCATTTATATATCATTAATGATGTTCATCATAGATAAAGCTAAGTGTTCTGAGTCAGAACTAACTTTAGATTTTTATCTGGTAGTTGTCAGATGAATGACTAAAGTCTTTAAAGAGGATTTTTTAAAAATGTAATCATACCATTCTGTTATGAAAAATTAGTTAAAACTGTATGTGTGGATCAAAAAGACTGCTTTTGGAAGGTTTCTTTCCTCAAGAAGATTCTTGACATTTTGAGCTTGTTGGCAACTACATGGCATAATGAAGAGCCCCATCCTATAGTTAGGAAAGACTAAGTTCAAATCCAACCTCAGGTAGATTGGTTGTGTGACAGTTCACTTAACTTCCATTGTTGTTCCATGAACAACTAGGTGACACAGTAGATAAAGCACTAGGCCTGGAGTCAGGAAAACCTGAGTTGAAATGAGGCTCTCAGACACTAGCTCTGTGACCCTGTGAGTCAGTCAACCCTGTTTGCCTCAGTTTCCTTTTCTATAAAATGAACTGGAGAGGGAAATGGCAAACTGTTCTAATATCTTTGCCAAGAAAACCTCAAATGGAATCAAAAAGAGTTGGACATGACTGAACATCAATAGCCATTACAATCCCTGACATACAGATTTTAGGATTTTGTCTCTCCTCTCCATTAGACTGTACTTGCTTTCATTGAAGATTTTGTCTCTTCTCATCAATGTATTCTCCTAATGCTTTATGCACAATAGGAACTTAGTACAAATTTTCTGAATTTAATGAAGTATCTTAGTTCAGAATTTGAGTAAAGAAAAGAAATCTTTAGGGAAGGAAGGATACAGTCTTCAGGAGTGGGTGTAAGAAAACTACATTTGTATCTGGACATTACCTTCCTTTTCTCTCATAAACACCACACATTCAGGAACTACAGAGTGTGCCAGCTATTACAGGCAACAACAAAAATGCCCAACCATATGGAAGAAGATGTTAAAATTGCACTAAGCTTACTCATTTTGCCAACTGTTGTAAATAACAACATATGTATGATCTGGACAAAGCATAGAAGAAATATGCAAACTTCCCCTCCCCCACCCTTTCAGCCCCCACACACAGAGAAGGAATTTTTCACTGGGTTCTCAAATGATCCTCTTCCAGAAAAGGATGTAACATCACATTAGAAGCCAAGTCAAATCTCATTTGGATGTTGGGGCTCAGGCTTCTATGATGCCAGAATTTGTGAAGCAACCTCTGAAATTTCAGCTGGCTATATATTGGAAAGAATGATAGTTCCTCTGTTAGGGGACCTGGGTTCAAATCCTGATTCTTTTAGTTTGTTTGACTGTGGGCAATTTATTCTCTTTGGGTCTTGGTTCTACAAAATAAGGGAATTTGGACTACCTGACTTCTGTGGACTTTTAAAATTCAAATCTATGATTCTAATTGCATTTAAACCATTAAAATTAGAAGCCCCAAAGTCAACAAATGCTTTTCCATTCCGTATAGAAATAGGAGTATTGCAGCAAAAGAATACATAAACAGAATGTCAAGCTAACAACCACAAAAATCATAGGGTATAGCACTATCTATTTACTGGTCTCAGGAAAGTAGAACCCTATTTTTGTTTGTAGAAATCAATTTGTTTGGAACTGTGATTTCACCCAGCCTGGGGAACTTCTTCAACTGATTATTGGTGCTTTGGGAAGAGTTGCCTGAGGTTCTTGGATGTGAAGTGACTTGCCCAGTGTCACAGAATTTGTCCTTGCCAGCCTTCTAGCCACTACTCCAAGGGAAATGTCAAGGACAAATACAACTTGGTTTAAAAAAAAATAGTTGTCTTGCAGAGAGGAGTGGGAGTGTAGGTAGAGAGGACTTGTGAAAAAAATACAGTAAGCTACAGTAACAGAGTCCTTTAAAGTTTAAAAAAGTATTTAAGAGGCATTTTAGAGGCAGCTAGGTGGTATAGTGATAGGGACAATGACGGGAATCAGGGAGACTTGGGTTCAAATCCAGATTCAGATTATGTGTGTGTGTGTGTGTGTGTGTGTGTGTGTGTAAGAGAGTTACAAACTATTTATATATATATGTAGTTATATAAAAAGAAACATGATAGAAATTGATACAAAATAGCTTAAAGATCTATAATTTCAGTAGCTTGGATATAATTATTAATACATTTTATACAACACAGATAGGTGGCTTAGATGGTAGTGATAGATGGATAGATGCATGAATGGATGGTTGGACAAAGAGACAGAGGGGGAGAGGGAGGAGAGAGAAATGAGAGAGAGGGAGAGAGAAGGGAAAGAGAAAGAGACAGAGAGAGGGAGGGAGGGAGAGATGAGACAATATTTAGATCATTGGAGAAAGACTATGTTACATGGGAGAAAACATTTTAGAGCTCATCTTCCACTAGGGGCTATTTGTCTATGATGTAGGGAGAAGGGTCTTGGATTTGGAATCAGAAAGTCTGGGTTTGAATCCTGTCTCTTCTGCTTATTGCCTATGTGATCTTAGACAAGTCAGCTAACTTTTTTTTGGGAGGGGGGACTTTATTTTGCTTGTCTGTAAAATGAAAAGCTGGACTAGATGAATATTCAAGTCCTTTCCTTGCTGAGATTTACTGAGATTCTTTTTGATGTATTTTATCATTCACTAAAATAAAACAGAAATCTATAGGAATACATTTCCAAATAGGCACTGAAGTGCCATATACATATAATAAAACATTAGAAAAAATTAAGAGAATCCAAATATATTTTCCTCCTTAATTTTCTATTTTATTAGACAGAGTTAAAGATGTGACCGCTAGAGGGAAAGTAGGATCCTACTGATAACTTTATCTTGATTTTTATTATGGGATCAAATATTTAGTTTGAGAAGGAATCTTGAAGCTCATTTAGTCCAACTCTCAATGTGTAAATAAGGAGCTAGAAAGGGAGGGAGGGATTTGTTGAAGGATGCACACAAGTGTAGGTAGTAAAGGCAGAATTTGGATCCAGGCCATTTGACTAATTTAGCGGTTTTTGCACCATTGTCAAATCTATAAATGAAGGGATCATATTATAAATTCCTCTCTGGTGTTCCTCTCGACTAGATATTTACTTTTAAATATAAGCTGAAAGATTTCCTAGCTTTGTAATACTGAGGAAATTAGTTAATACAGTTTGCCTCACTTTCCTCATCTGTACAATGATCTGAACAAGGAAATGGTAACCACTGCAGTATCTGTGCCAAGAAAATTCCAAATAGGATCACAAAGAATTGAACATAATTGAAAAAAGGATTAAACAATTACATTTGAACTGCTTTGGGAGGTAGTAGGGTCTCTTCACTCTTTGGAGATATTATAAAGGATATCCCCATGAAGATATCATAAAGAAGATTTCTTCATCAGAAATGCAGAAATTTGTTTTGCTTGTTTGCTTAAACATTTGTAAGAGAGATTTTGTTTTTCTGGGGGATAGGAGGAGAAGGGGGCGAGACAGTCATGTTGTTGCTGTTAGACCTTCATTCTTGAAGATGACCATGTATCAGGGAGGTGAAGCCGTGACATGCAAGTGAATTGAATTTGAGTGAAGAGGGCTGTGGAAAGTCAGCAGCCCCATTTTCTCTTCTAGGACCACCTGTGTTCACTGATCAGATATAAATCAGGAGAACTGGAGATAGCTTTGGATGTAGTGGGAGAGGTTAGCCACTTCTTGGAGGGATAATAGGAGGGAGAGAAATCAAGTTTCCATTTGAAAAATAAAATTTAATTAAAAAATATTTCTTGTCCAGTTATGGATTGGACTTAAATGGCCTCTAGGCCTCTTCTAGCCATGTAACTGAGTTATAACTGGGAGGCATAGTAGATAAAATGCAATATTTATAATCAGAAAGAACTGAATTCAAAACTGTATCAGTCACTTCCTGGCTCTATGATTCTAAGCAGCTGACTTTTATGAAAATGTTTTGCATAACTTCACATGTGCTTTCTTATTTGGGGAAGAGGGAAAAGGAAGGAGAGAATCTGGAACTCAAAATTTTAAAAACAAATATTAAAAATTGTTTTACATGTGACTGGGAAAAACAAAAGATTAAATAAATGCAGGGTACTAAGGAAGTCAGCTCGAGCTTCTTCATTTATAAAATGGGGAAAATAATGATATTTACATTATAGGATTGTTGTGAGACTCAAATGAGATATAAATATTACCTTTGTATACCTTAAAATCTAGGATTTTATATTAAATGCTTATTACCATTCTATGACTTCACAGGATTTAGGTAAATTATTCTAACCAATTTTTTTTTTACATAGAAGGAAACAGTTCATTAAAGGTAAAATAACTTCCCCTAATTCAAAGTGATAATAAAGAGAACTTGAGTTTAAACCCGGGTCTTCTGATTTCAAAACAAATGCACTTTCTACAGTGTTACCTTGTTTCATTTTTTTTTCCCATAAAGGAACAAACATAGAAAACTTGACCTCTAAGGAGAAAAAGTTCACAGAAAGGTAGTAAATGTGACTAATTTCAACGAAATTTTCAGTTTGGTTTTTAGCTAAACTAGAATGGTAGGGTGAATACTTTTAACTTCACAATAGACACTGGGGACATGCAAGTCCTAGTAGACTATTTTCCAGTGGAAATGGATGGGAGGAAGGGAAGAAATAGGATATAAATCTCAACTGGGAAGCCTAGCTTTAGGATATTCATTGGGCACCTACTCTCCCTACATGTTGTCATGTTAACTTCTAGTTCCCTGACTGAAAATAGAGCTGTTGTATTTATTTTCACATAAAGCTGCTTCTCTCCACCCCCTCAAGTCTATTCCAACAGTTTCTGGGTATTTCATTTCCCACCTTTCTGACACCTGTGAACCTCTTTTGCTTTTCTTTTCTTTTTTCTTGAGAATGAGATCATTTTAGTGAAGTCAGACTTCCTATTCCCTTTTTCCTTCATAGTTCAAAATATACTGCTCTTCCTGCATCCTCTTTCTTCTTAATCCCCAGGAAAAGATTGTTGTTTTTCAGTTATATCTCACTCTTTGTGACCTCTTTTGGGGGTTCCTCAAATCATTTAATAAATGAGGAAAGTGAGACAAATAGGATTACGTGACTTGCCCAGGGTCCCACAGCAGATAAGTGTTTGAGGTCAGATTTAAACTTTAAGGAGACAAGTTTTCAAAATTCGAGCCCCAGTACTCTATTCATTTGCCCCCTTGCTGCCCTCCAAGATGAAGTAATTGTACACTGACATGAAGAGAAAGATCATCATTGTTACCAAAGCAACAGCATAGCTTTGAAAGTTCCTTGCTGGTATAAAAGTTACTTTGCATACAGTTGCTTAAAGTTGCTTATTTATAAAGTTGGAGGAGAGAAGAAATAAGCATTTATTAAGTGCCTACTTTGTATCAAAAACTATACCAAAGACTTTACAAATATCTCATTTAATCATCATCATAACTTGGAAGAGAGATATTGTTTTAGAGTTGAAGAAAGTGAGACAGAAGTCAAATGACATGTCCAGGATTTCACAACTACTATCTGAAAAAACTCAAAACTCATCTCTCTGTCTGCTGTACCACTTAGCTTCTTCTCTGGTCTCTCTAAATTTCATTTTAAAGTAGTTTCCCCCCTTTTTCCCTTTGTAAGTTTATATTATCTATATAATATAGAAATAGTGGATTGGAATGAGGAAATGTGGTACAACAGAAAGCTGGCTAACCTAGGGTTACATCTGGCACAAATGCTTACTGTGTAATCTTAGGTGAAGTGTTCAATCTTTGTTAGCCTCAGTTTTTTTTTTTTACCTATAAAATTTGGATAATAGTCTTACAATACTTGTCTCCCAGTATTGTAGTGAAGGTCAAAAAAGATAATCTATGTTAAGCATTATAAAAATACCAAGTCCTCCCTGAGGCTCCTTTCTCTTTATTAGTGACTCTTTTCTCAACCACTATTTCAAGTGGGATGCTCCAGGAATGCTTCACTTTATTCAAGCCTCAGTTCACTCTCTGAATGTCTTCTCTGCCTTACTAGTCACCTGGTCTCCACCCAGATACCTCTCTCCCCATAGTCTTACACACACACACACACACACACACACACACACACACACGCCTCCTCCAGTGCTCATTTTTGTAATATTTTTTCATTAAAAATAACCACTAGCTCTTATATGACATCTTACAAATATTATATCATTTTATCCTAACAACAACCCTAGAAAGGAAGATTTTATTATTATTCTCATTTCAGAGTTGAAGAAACTGAGACATACAGAGATTGAGTGACTTGCTTAGGGTAATACAATTAATGTGTCCAAACTAGTAAGTGTCTGGGGCAGGATTTGGACTTAGGTCTTCCTGACTACAATTCTAGCATTTAATCCACTGTGCCTCCTTAGCTGCTTGTGAATTGGAACTATCTTTTTTTTTTTTTGCTTGTTTTCTTTTTTCCAGAACACCGCACAGTGCCTTGCACATAAAGTAGTAAGCACTTAATAATGCTTGTTTGCTTGCCATCTCTCTCTCTCTCTCTCTCTCTCTCTCTCTCTCTCTCTCTCTCTCTCTCTCTCTCTTCCTCTCTCTTTCTCTCTTTCTCTCTCTCTCCTTTTCTCTCTCTCTCTCTCTCCTTTCTCTCTCTCTCTCTCTTTCTCTCTCCCCCCCTCTCTTCCTCTCCTTCTCTCTCTTTCTCTCTCTCCCCTCTCCTCTCCCTCTCTCTCTCTCTTCCTCTCTCTTTCTCTCTCTCTCTTTCTCTCTTTCTCTCTCTCTCTCCCCCCTCTCCTTCTCTCTCTCTCCCCCTCTCCCTCTCTCTCTCTCCCCCTCTCCCTCTCCTTCTCTCTCTCTCTCTCTCTCTCTCTCTCTTCTCTCTCTCTCTCTCTCTCTCTCTCTCTCTCTCTTTCTCTCTCTCTCTCTCTCTCTCTCTTTCTCTCTCTCTCCCCCTCTCCTTCTCTCTGTCTCTCCCTCTCTCTCTTCTTCTCTCTCTCTCTCTCTCTCTCTCTCTCTCTTTCTCTCTCTCTCTCTCTCTCTCTCTCTCCTCTCTCTCTTCTCTCTCTCTCTCTCCCCCCCTCTTCCCCCCACCCCATTAGCCTCACTGACCTTGGCCTTAGAAACCCTATTCTGCCCTTCAAACCTACTAGTGGAAAATGATTCTTCCTTAAACTAGGCCAAAAGCTAGAATATCTTGTACCATACACAGTACCATTTCTGTCTCTTTCAATCCTTTGTCCCTGAAAAAAAATACCATCAGTGGTGGTGAATCAGAGACTGCATTATACAAGCCCTAGTTAGAATTGTCATCTTAGAAATGACTCAACTTTGCCTCTTCATTTAAAAAAATGTAGTAGGAATGCAAGGTGATATCAAATTAGTACAATCTAGTTGTTCAGTACAAGGACTCACCAGCTTCTGCTTGAAACAAGGGTTCCTCTTTTCAAACAATACTCTTCTAGCAATACTAAATGTTATTTGGAGAAATATGATCTGTGCAGAACTAAGTTGAAGGTCACCCCAAGGACAATGCAGAAATGCATGAGGTTGATGTGTAAGCTGCTATGCATTGCAAATTTGAGGACAGGAAAAACTATAGAAAACATGTTTTTCAGAAGATGTGTAGCTAAAACAAAGATGGACTGGTCTTCAAGGGTAGGGAAATGATTGATAGGTAGCTTCATGGGTTATCCTTTTTTCTGTCCTATTAGAACTCCCAGTTATATAACAACTGTAGGGCACATCCCTTCAGCTCCCCAGGCCACATTTTCCTCATTTGGAAAATGAGGAATTTGCATTAGATGATAATTAAATCCAACTTTCATGATCTATCTATATGAAAACTTTCCCATAATTAAAATAAATCTTTCTCATATAAATGAATATTCCCTTTTTTTAGAATTCAAAAAAAGTCATCAGTCAGCATTTATTAAACACCTATGTTCCAGCCACTGTGTCAAAGTAGTGGGGATAGGCAAAACATAGTCCTTTTTCTCATGGAGCTAGTTAAAAGAGGAGATAACATGCATACACCTCTGTACAAACAAAATAATATTAGGATAAATTGGAAATAAGCAACAGAGGAAATCACTAGTATTTAAGGGGATAGCTTCCTTTAGAAGGTGAGATTTTTGCTAGGACTTGAAGGAAGCCAAGAAATTCTCTTAAAGGAATGGACAGATGAGAAAAATTTGTTCCACAGATATGAAGGTGTCTGAAGCAGATGCTATGGGGAACTTAAATATGGAAGACTCTAAGGTCATACACTTCATCCTGGACCACCGCCAGTATTCTTGCTTTTTGTTCTGCCATTGGATTTTGATGACTCTGAGAGAAAGAGAGGAAGATGACTTTGTACAACTGCTGTATCACTAAAATCCAATTCACATGCAAGTCAAGACATCTCCCATGATGTCATTGGTATTCTTTGAAAATAAAGGACAAATAATAAGGCAGAGATGAAGAAGAAAATACATTCCATGCATGGGGAGTAGGCAGAACAAATGGGAAATGGAGTATCTTGTTGCAGGAACAGCAAAGAAACTAGGTCACTAGATAACAGTCCCTTTAGGGAATGAAGGAAGGTGTAAAAAGACTGAAAAAGCAGGAAAGGGACAAGGTTATGAAGGACTTTAGTACCAAACAGAGGATTTTGTTTTTTATTTTGGAAATTATAGGGAGCCACTAAGATTTATTAAATTGGGAGTGGGAAGGGAAGTTGAGCAAAAGCCAAAGTCCTCCTGCCTTCCAGTTCTAGAATCACAAACACAATGAAATTAATTGCCCATGCTCCAGAATGGGACATATCAATTGACTTTTATATATCCTACTCATCATCCCCATAACTTTCCAAAACAAGTTATTCATCCCTGGCCATCCTTCCCCTACGTTGTCTTTCCCTAATAGAATATAAGTTCCTTGAGGGCAAGGATTGTCTTTGCTTTTGGAATGATATCTGCAGTGCTTGGCACACCGGAAGTGCTTAATAAATACTCATTAATTATTTCATTCATTCATTCATTCATTCTCTGCCCATTTCTACCTAGCTGGAAGAGTTATAAATGACCAATTGTATCTGCTAAGCCTGGAGAGGCTCCTCACCAAAGTACCCTCAAGAAAAACACTTTCACCCTGAGAGATTAGGAGTCAGGGAAAGTCCTCAGGGGCTATTTTACATAGCCTGAGAGGCTAATGAAAATTGTATGGCTCTACTGAGATTCCTGTTGTACAGCTAACTAGGGAGGTAACAGTGAGGAGAAAAGAAGACAAGAATGAAAAATGAAAGATTGGTTCTATTCCTGGATTTACTTCTAATTGGCTAACTGACCTTGCAGAAGTCCATTTCTCCTCCATTCTTGTAAATCATTCTTGTAAAACAAAACGGTGCACTCAAAAAGTTGGATTTGATTTTGGAGCATTTAATTTTAAATTTCAGCTCTGCCATTTCCTACCTTTCCCATCTTGCCAAATCAGAAAACATTTCTAGTCTGAAGTTTCTTCATCTGGAAAAAGATGATGTTTTACTAGATATTTAAAAGCCAGAAGTTCTTTCTAGCTTTAAGTTAGCAATTTTATCATTAATGTGGGCAGGCAGGCTGCAGATAGAACACCAGGCCTGGAATCTGAAGATTCATCTTGATGAGTTCAAATCTGACCTAGTAGCTGTGAGATCCTGGATAAGTCACTTAATCCCATTTTCCTCCTCATCTGTAAAATGAATTGGAGAAGGAAATGGTAAGTTACTCCAATATCTTTGCCAAGAAAACTCCAAATGGATTCATAAAATATTAGGCAGAACTGAAAAACTAGTCGACTAAATGATTTTTAATTTCCTTTCAATCCTATGCCTTTCACATAATAATGGTATGCTATGATCTTGTGATATCTTTTTTCCATTTGAAAGCCAAAACTAAAAAATGCAGTATTATGATGTATATGGTTTAGGGTTTTGCCATTATTTAAAAAAAAATGACAAGAAAAAGGGGAAAAATGGAAACAAATTGCAAGTTTCCCCCTTTAGCTACAGGTGTTTGGGAATGGATGCTTCCTTAGATATTTCATTGAGTTAGTTTTAATTAAATTTTTGTCTAGTGAGAAGCTGAAGGTGAACAGTAGCTCATGAAACTATCCTGAAGGGACATAAGAATAAGGTAACTTGGATAATTGGCTTTGAAAACTGCAAGTCATAGACTCTTTTAAGACCAGTCCAAAATGATAACAAGTATAGCATGAGGTTCACACAGCTCAGCAGGTGTGAGAATTCTGTCACTGAATTAAGTAGGTACTGTTACATTTCAGAAAGAGTGGGGATGGGTCTCCATAGAGCACTGTCTAAGAATATCTCATCTCTCCTTTGTAGCTAATGATACAAAAGGTTATTGTGACAGCTACACTGTTCTGACTACAAGCTGTTCCCCCAAGGTAATACTGATTTGAAAGGTAAGCTACAGGCCCAATAAGAAGGCCCAGTTGTTCAGGAATCTTCAAAGTATGTTTCCCATTTAAGAGAAGGCTAAACCAAAGGGTAGTTTCAGAAAGAAAGGATTCACCAAAATGATATCCTGTTACTCTGATAGCAATCCCAATTCAATTCTTTTCCACAGGGAGGGGATGAGAGCTATTTGGGTATTTTGGTCTCTATATCTTCCTTTAAATCTTATGCATTATCCATAAGGATTAAATCAAGGCTATTCTTACTTACACTCAATTAGACAACAAAGACAGATTAGTTTTCATTATTTGGTCATGTCTAAGTCTTCATGAACCTATTTGGGATTTTCTTGGTAAAGATACTGAAGTAGTTTGACATTTCCTTCTCTAGCTCATTTTACAGATGAGGAAACAGGGTGAAATGACTTGTTCAGTCACACCTTCATGATATTTCTCTTCAGAAAAGAAGGACGAATATCAAAAAGAGCAAATGAATATCTGAAGCCAGATTTGACCTGAGAGCCTCCTAATATCAGGTCTGGGGTTCTACCCACTACACTAGTTAAGGTTGAGAACCACTAGACTAGATGATCTTTTTCACTCTAGACAATAGGCCTGGTGTTCAGACCAGAATTCATATCCTTTTCATCTTTGGAATTGTTGTAATGGAACTCCTCTGTTCTGTTTAGGACTATCTCATCTGACTCACTGTTTCCACCATCCCTACTTCACTCCCTACTCCTCAGTTATCTTTGCTATAATTTCATCAGTAGTTTTGCTGCTGTTTCTATACTTCTTCCTTAATACTTCTTTCCCACTTTCCTCCTAATAGTTCTTGAACTGTGATCAAGTAAACTCTGCTACTGTTGTCGCGAGCAGTATTTTCTTGTAGCCCTACTCATTATTCTTGTCGCTTTCCCAAGCAAAATGATCCTTTCCAGACACCATTTTTTATCAGGGTTGTCACCATCTATTAAAATGTAAGGTCCTTGAGATCAAGGACTATTTTTGCTTTTGTATTTGTTTCCCAAGTGTTTGCATATGCTTTTTCATTAATTAATTAATTCATTTTGAAAACCTCTTCTAGGGACATATTTTATGAATTCATATAGATGAGTCACTTTCACTTGTCCTCTTCCGTACCACAACCCTATTTCAAGGCTAGACCCTCATTCTCTTGCCAAGTTTGGAAAACCCACTACCCAGTAGTATCTGATACCCTTAATTTTTCATTTGATGACAATGATCTTTATATAGCATCTTCTGGGATTTCACCGCTTTCTGATAAGCCTAGAGAGAAAAATCCCTTTACCCAATGCAGATCAGCAACTGTTCTAATTTTCAAGAGTAGCCAGATAACATTGAAATTGTGACTTGCCCAAGGTCACATGATCAGTGTCAGAAGGAAGATTTAAACTCCAATTGTCCTAATTTTGTAGGATCCTATTAAAGGATCACAGATCTAGAGTTGTGATCTCCTTTTACAATGAGGAAACTGAGCCAAAATGAGCTAAATGACTTGCATAATGTCCTATGGATAATATTAGAAGCAAATCCTCTGATTGGAGGTAAGTACTGGTTCTCTGGAAGACTTGAGTTCAGATCTTATCTCACATTTGACCCCTGGAACCTTAATCAAGAGACTGAACCTCTATTTCCCTCAGTTTTTTCATCTGGAAAATGGGGGTTATAGTAACACATACTTTCCCAGACACAGTGTCTGATACTTAATAAATGCTATATATATATATATCTTACGCTTGTTTGTTGTTGTTGTTCATGTCCTACTTTTTGCGATCCCATTTTATGGTTTTCTTGCCAAAAATATGGGATTGGTTTGCCATTTCCTTTCTCAGCTCATTTTGCAAATGAGGAAAATGAGACAAACAGGAGTAAGTGACTTAACCCAGACTCGCACAGCTATTCAGTGTCCAGAGCTGGATTTGAACTAATAAATTTAAGTCTTTCGAACTTAGTGCTCTATACATTGTACCATCCAGTGCTCTTACCTTTGATCTATTTTCAAAGTATAACACAGTCTCCTAAACTCCTGACAATTAGGTCTGTAAAATAGAATAGGATAGAGAGGAATGTGGGTTGCATTCTCTGTAAGTAAGCATATTCAAATAAACCTTTTCTTGGACAAGCTGTAGAGAGACTTGTAGAGTCTGTGATTAAACCACTAGGTAGCAGGTAGGTGATGTCACTTAAAAAGCCTTCCTGTAGAGCCAATGTCATTATAATTATTGTTATTTCTATAACACTATTTTCCTCCCAGTCATTTCAAAAAATTTTCCAGGTGCTACCATTATATTGTAGAATGTTAAAGCTTTAAAGCGCCTTAGAGATGTTATAATCCAACTGCTGTATTTCACTGATTCACACTTCAAGTTTTATAATTGAATGTCAAATATTCTTCTTTTTATTAAAGCTTTTTATTTTCAAAACATATGCATGCATAATTTTTCAGCACTGATTCTTGCAAAATCTTGCATTCTGAATTTTCCTACCCCTTCTCCCCACCCTTTCCTCTAGTTAGCAAATAATCCAATGTATGTTAAACATGTTTAAAAATATGTTAAATCCAATGTATGTATGTATATTTATACAATTATCTTGCTGCAAAAGAAAAAGCAGATCAAAAAGAAAAAACAAATGAAAAAGAAAGCAAAATGCAAGCAAACAACAACAAAAAGAGTGAAAATGCCATATTGTGATCCACACTCAATTCCCACATCCTCTCTTGGGGTGTAGTTGGCTTTCTCCATCACAAGATCATTGGAACTGGCCTTAATCATCTCATTGTTGAAAAGAGCCACGTTCATCAGAATTGATCATCCTAGATGATCTTGTTGTTGCCCTGAACAATGATCTCCTGGTTCTGCTCATTTCCTGTAGCATCAGTTCATGTAAGTCTCTCCAATCTATTCTTTATAATACTACTCCTCTCTAGGACCAAAGCTTTGTGTGAATAGTGCTACAAATGCTAATATTCAGAGTGAACTGAAGTCAGAAAGGAAAATTAAGTACAACAAAAAGGTTGGTTTGGTTTCCTTGTTTTCTTTTGACTTTTAACCATCTTAGAAGAAAAGTATCAAAATCAAACAAGACATAAAATTATTAATGAGAGGGCAGAACATAGCACTACTCAATTCTTACATTGCTTTTATTTTCCCAGCCAAGAAAAATGACCATTAGACTAAAAAGGCCATGATAGAAATGACTAATATGGAGGTGATGTCATTGATTTGGGGATCAAATGGCCTAGATTTGCAGTCAATTACTTTTGGACATCTAGGTGGCACCTTAGTGCATAGAACACCTGGTCTGAAGATTGGAAGATTCATCTTTGTGAGTTCAAATCTTACTCTCTTTGTAACCCTAGCCAAGTCACTTCACCCTGTTTGCCTCAGTGTCCTTATCTATGAAAGATCTGAGGAAGGAAATAATAAACCATTCGAATATCTTTATGAAGAAAATATCAAATGGGGTCATGAAGGATCAGGCGTGACTGAACAACAACTGACTTACATTTTAGGGGTACTGGAAGAATTGATATGATTGTTTAGTCATTATCAATAATACTTGAAAGATCATGAAGAGGTATCCTAGGATTGTACAAGGATACATTTTGTTCTTATTTCAAAAAAATGGAGAAAATGGTGAAGAAAATAGCACCTCTACTTGAGAATACATTGGAAGCATGTCTTCTGGTACATTGGAGTTGATGAGGGCAGATTTAAGTACAAAAGGGAAAGTAAGCAATTTATAAAATGTAGTTAGAATGGGGAGAGCCTTGTGGAGTATCTCTATCTTCCTTGAACCCAAGAATCTGAAATGCATGCTGACAACAGACACAAGATGAGAAACATATGAAAATCTTCAATAAAACTTTCGGTTTCAAGAGCACTCCATGAGCAGAAGGCATTGCATCTTGGGTATTTTTTTAAAATCACTGAGTTTTAAATTTTGAGATAATTATGTTCTTATCTTCAGTATACAGAATGAGTTAGTACGGATTAGTGGGGAGGAGGGAATTAGATTATAATTCTCCTGAAAACTGTCAGGGTTTGTACTCATTTGTTTTAATAATGGGGTGTCCAAAGAGGGTTCTGTTTAATGATTATGCCATTCTTTTTTTTATTATTTTTGTATTTTAAATAAATGCTTTCCTATAAGATTTATTTTTCTTGTATAGACTGGTAATTGAAATGCATTATTTATTTATCTACGTTTTATATGTTGAGTTCTACATATAACAACCATTTCTTGATTGATTGATTCATCTTCATCATCATCATCATCGCTAATATTTCTAAATCACATACTATGTATTATATACCATGTTTAGTGCTTTATAAATATTATTTCATTTGATCCTCACAACAATTCTGTTATTATAATATCCATTGTCCAGATGAGGACAAAAGGAAAAAAGGAAAGCAGAAGTTAGGTGGCTTGCTTAGGGTCACCCACCTAGTAAGTAATTGAGGTTGGATTTGAACTCAGGCCTTCTTGACTCTAATTCTATCCCTTATACCACCTAGATGCCCCTAATACAAGATGAATATTCTTTCTCATGTATTTTATACTACATATTGACCTCTACCTTTGAGTGTTTCTCTCTTCTCCCTCATTGGCCAACTGTCATTTGTCATTTATTGTTTGACTCAAAATTTCCTGCCAGCTAGGCTGTAAAGTGCAAAATGGTTTCATAAGCCAAAAAAGGTTAAAGACCTCTGATCTATAATTTTCTTTTTTTTTCTTTTTCTTTTCTTTTTATTTCATAGCTTTTTATTTACAAGTTATATGTATGGGTAATTTTACAACATAGACAATTGCCAAACCTTTTGTTCCAATTTTTCCCTCTTCTTCCCCCCATCCCCTCCCCTAGATGGCAGGATGACCAGTAGATGTTAAATATATTGGAGTATAAATTATGATCTATAGTTTTCTTTCTCAGCCTTTTCTCTTCCTGATTTATGATCATATTTTTTATCACAAAAGGAACTTCTTTTTCTCTACTATAACACAGTTTAGGTAAATTAGTTTTCCCTTCCCCATCATAGCTTTTCCCATCTTGGTTTGGATATATAATGAGTTGATATAAGAAATTAAATGCAAATTTTTAGGGAGTTTTACAGAAGTTGCAGATGGCATATTAAGGCCAACAGATGACTCAGAAAACATTTGGAAACTCAGGAATGCATAAAATATATGTCTAGTATTTTATAACATCAACACATTTTATCTTTTAATACTATAAATATGCAATGTTTACTTTTTAAAGTAAAATAAAGAAGAAGCTAAATTTATGAAAACCTGTAGAGAACATACAAAAACTACTACAATTGCTGTAGGTTTTCCAAAATCATAGGGGTGCTCTGTCCCTAGCCACTCCCCCTTGCAATATGGGAGATATAATTGTATTTGAATATCTGATTGAATTAGCTTTCTAATACATATTATATTTTTTCAATTTTTAAAGCTTTTTATTTTTGAAATATGTGCAGATAGTTTTCAGCATTCACTTTTGCAAAACCTTGTGTTCCAAATTATTTTTCTCCTCCTCTTCCCCCACCCCACTCTCCTAGATGATAAGTAATCCAATATGTGATAAACATGTGCAATTCTTCTATATATATTTCCACAATGATCATGTTGCACAAGAAAAATCAGATCTAAAAGGAAAAAATGAAAAAGAAAACAAAATTCAATCAAATAACAAGAAAAAATTGAAAATATTATGTTGTGATTTACACGCAGTCCCCATTGTCCTTTCTATGGGTGCAGATGGCTCTCTCCATCACAAGACCATTGGAACTGTCCGGAATCACCTTGCTTTTGAAAATAGTTACGTCCATTAGAATTGATCATCATATAATCTTGTTGTTACTGTGTATAATATTCTCTTGGTTCTACTCATTTCACCTAGCATTAGTTCATGTTAAGTCTCTCTGGGCAGTTCTGAAATCATCCTACCAATCATTTCTTGTTTTTTTCACGATTTCAATTTTTATTTACTTAAAAGACACAGAAGTACACTACAATTACATGGCATGTTCTAAGATTTTGCCATTGCTGTTCCACATCTGTTTTTTTTTAATTAAAGTTTTTTTAATTTTCAAAACATATGCAAGGATAATTTTTCACCATAGACCCTTGCAAAACCTTGTGTTTCAATTTGTCCCCCTTCTCCCCACCCCCTTCCCTAGGTGGCAAATAATCCAATATATGTTGAACAAGTTAAAATATATGTTAAATCCAATATAGTCATACATATTTAAACTTGCTGCACAAGAAAAATCAAATAGAAAAAAAAATGAAAAAAGAAAATAAAATGAAAACAAATAATAACAAAAAGAGTGAAAATCCACATTCAATTCCCACAGTTCTCTCTCTGGGTATAGATTGCCCTCTTTATCACAAGAACTGACTGATCTGGATCATTTCATTGTTGAAAAGAGCCAAGTCCATCAGAATTGATCATTGTATAATCTTATTGTTGCTATGTACAATGGTCTTCTGCTTCTGCTCACTTCACTTAGCATCAGTTCATGTAGGTCTTTCCAGACCTCTCTGAAATACTACTGCTGATCATTTCTTACAGAACAATAATATGCCATAACATCCATATACCAAAACTTATTTGGCCACCCCCCAGCTGATGGGCATCCATTCATTTTCCAGTTTCTGGCCACTACAAAAAGGGCTGCCTTTTTGCACACACAGGTCCCTTTCCCTTCTTTATGATCTCTTTGGGATAGAGGCCCAGTAGAGATACTGCTGGATCACAGGGTATGCACAATTTGTGTTAGCCCTTTGGGCATATTTTCATATTATTCTCTAGAATGGTTATAAAAGTTCACAACTCTACTAACAATGTATTAGTGTCCCAGTTTTCTTACATCCCCTTCAACTTTCATTATTATCTTTTCCTGTCATCTTAGCCAATCTGACAGGTATATAGTGGTATCTTAGAGCTGTCTTAATTTGCATTTCTCTGTTTAATAGTGATTTTCAGCATTTTTATATGACTAGAGGTGCTTTTAATTTATTCTTCTGAAAATTGTTCATATCCTTTGACAATTTGTCAATTGGAGAATCTGTTATATTTTTATAAATTTGAATCACTTCTCTATATATTTTAAAAATGAGACCTTAATCAGAACCCTTAAATACATATTCTTGTTTAAAGTCCTTTCTAACTCTAATAGCCTATGATTTTATTTTCTTCATCTTTGACTTTTATAGCCAAATCAAGCAAGTCCAAAAAATATTTAGTATCTATTATATAAAGCATTATTCCAGGTACTGGTGACACAAACACAATCCAAAAATAGGGTCCCTGTCTTGGAAGGGATACAACTCACCAAAATAGATCTATATGGAATAATTTGAGTTGGAAAGTGAAGGCATATCACCTAAGGGGACCAAAGCAACACACATATGTTTAAATAGGATAATACAAGCTTTAATTAGTAAATGAAGGAATAAATCAGAGACCTCATAGCATAGAAGATGAAAAATTTATATTGATGTCAGAAACACTTGACTTGTAATACTACTTGTAACACACATTGGCTATATAACCCTTGTAAAGTCAATTAGTGCTTTCAGGAACTCTTCCAAGACTCTCTGTTGCAGGGAACATGTCAACCTGTAATGGAAGAGGTTGCCTCCACTCTGAGTTTCCTGAACTGGTAAATCACAGGTCTGGCTCAGATGAATAAATAGAAAAAGTTATTTGAAAATTTCTGAGAAAAAATGGCTTAAGTGAAATAGTGTAATCATATTCTCTTATTATAATTCTCTTCCTTCTTTAAAATTGCTCCAATTAAATTCCTGTGGTTCAGCAAACACAAAATTTGCATGATTTTTTAAAAGTCAGTTGCTGGTTGTACAATTTGCAGAAGAACTACTTTTTTTTATTACGTTCTCCTCTAAGAAAATATTTTCTTTTCTAAGGGGTCTTAATCAATTTTATTGCAGACATTAATGAAAAGTCTTTACTCTCTCTTCCTTTTTCCACTTTAATGATGCTGATTTAGCACTCATTAACACTGTCTGAAAAAAAAGTCTCAAGAACTTGAAATAGTCTAATACCAGTAGCTGACAAATGTATTCTCAATGCTGGAGTTCTACTGGTATTTGTCCCCATTTTTCATATGACTAGAAATGATAATATGGTACATTTTCTTTACATGTTATCATTTTAAAAATGACTTTAATGGAATATTACCGTGCCATAAGAAATAATAAATTCAATATCTTAGAAAGGCATGAAAAGAATTGCATGACATGATGAACAAAATGAGTAGAATCAAGAGAGCACTATATGCAATATCAGCAACATTGTTTTAAGGACGATTTTGAGCAAATAAATAATTTTGATTATTATAAATACATAAATTCAAAATAAAGGACATATGAAAGAGACACTGTTTGTATCCAGAGAATAAACTGATAAATAAAATTATGTATAGAATAATTTTACATATATGTAATTATTTGTGTCTATTTATACCCATCTCTAGGGTAAGTGGGGAGGGAAGAAAAAAGGCAGGGGAAAGAAATTTACATGATAACTTTGCTATATATCTGGAAGGAAAAGCAAATTATACACAGTTGATTCACAGTTTATGTGCAATCATCATTTTAATTGTATTGTGTTATGGAAATATTGTTCTGAATTTGCTTGAAAATAAAACAATTTAAAATAGGTGATTTTATTATAAACTCTTCTTCTGATTCTGAAAATAACCCCATTTTGATAGAGAAGCTGTTCCTCCCTACTTTGCAAATGGGGACAATAAGTGGCAGAAGGATTTAGTGATTTAAAGGTACTATGGTAAAATTAGACATATACAAAAATGTTTGTGGCAACCCTTTTCATGCTGGCAAGAAACTGGAAATTGAGTGGATGCCCATCAGTTGAAGAATGACTGAATAAGTTATAGTATATGAATGTTATGTAATATTATTGTTCTATAATAAATGACCAGGAGGATGATTTTAGAAAGGCCTGGAGAGACTTACACGAACTGATGCTGAGTGAAATGAGCAGAACCAGATCATTGTATACAACAATATTAATATTATATATGACAATCAATTCTGATGAACACGATTCTTTCCAACAGTGAGATGATTCATGCCAGTTCCAATGATCTTGTGATGAAGAGAGCCATCTATACCTAGAGAGAGGATTGTAGGAACTGAATGTGGATCACAATATAATATTCTCACTCTTTTTGTTGTTGTTTGTATTTTGTTTTCACACTCATTTACTTTCTTTTTTTGATCTAACTTCTCTTGTGCTGCCAGAGAATTGTATAAATATGTTTATACATATTTGATTCAACACATATTGAATTGCTTGCCATCTAGGGGGGTTAGGGAGAAGGAGAAAAAAATCTGAAACACAAGGCTATGCAAGGGTCAATGTTGTCAAATTATCCGTGCATATGTTTTGAAAATAAAAAGCTTTAGAAAAAAATTTTAAGAAGTGCTGGCTTAGGAGCCAGAGGAAGTGAGTTCAGTTTTAATCTGTCACTTACTCTGTGACTTTATCAGAGGCTCCTAACTTCTTTATGTTTCAGTTTTGCCATAACCCATAAAATAAAAGGGCTGACCTAGATGACTTCTAATGTTTTACTAACTCTAGGATTCTATATAAATAAGAGAAGTATTCTTGCTATTATTATTATTGCAATATCTAGTTTATTACCACTCCCTTCACTCCAGTCTATAAAATTATCTTGATACAAGCTTTCATCTAAACTTCTGTTAATAACCTTCTATTTGCTCTCCCCCAGTTTATCCCTTTTCCAAACCATCTTCCACATAGCTGCCAAAATAAATTTCTTAATGCATAAGTCTGGCAATGTCATTGCCCTGATCAAAATCCTTCAGTTTCTCACCAATGTTGAGAGGATAAAATACAGACAGACTCTTTATCTTGGCCTCTAAGCCCTCAATAATCTGGCTTCCACCCACTCTCTTAAATTTATTTCTCTATTTTAGAAGTGTCAAAATATGGTCTAGCCTGCATCACTCCTGAGTATGGCTCAACTAGATTAAATGTAATTGGAAAATATTTAATGAAATAAAAAATTACAATATAAAACAGATAATGCTATTATGTTTTTTCTAAGTCAATATGAGCCCACAGAAATTGTTACTTATAGTTTAATAGTCTCTGTTTCTATTTGACTTTGCATCACTGTTCTAGGTTAGAGTCAGATTAAATAACTAAACATTCCCTTGACTCAGTACTCTCTCCTGCCTAAGAGTATTTACACAGCTGTTCCCTATTCCTGGAAAGTATTTCACTCCCCATTTTTATCAGGAAGTGAGAAAAGAAGAGATGGAGGAGGGAAAGAAGAGAGAGGGAAAAGAGAAGAAAGATGGAGGAAGGAAAGAGAAAGGAAGGAAGAAAAAAGGGAGGAGAAAGGGGGAAGAGAGAGATAGATACAGAGAGATGAAAACCAAGATAGACAGTGGGAAAGGAAGAGAAAGAAAAGGAGAGAAATGAAGAAGGGAAAGGAGAGAAGGGGGAGAGAAGCGGCCCTCCCTCACTTAAAGGAGAGAAGGATAGAAAGAGAAAGAGAAAGGAAGAAAGAAAAGGGGAGAGAGGCAGAAAGAGAGAGAGGAAGATAGAGGAAAAAAGGGAAAAGGAAGGGGAGAGAAAGGAAGAAGGGGAAGGAGATGGAGAAAGGAAAAAAAGATGGACTAATGAATTTCCCACTGTACTAAAAGTTAAACGGAAATGAATTTTAATTCTGGTTATGATCCTTATGAGCTAAGGATCTCCTATAAAACAAATTTTGATGATCCAGACTATACTGGGATGCTTCAAGTGATAAGGAATTCACTGTATCATAAACTACTTCATTCTATTCTCCAACAGCTTTAATGGCTTTAAAAAAAACATCTTTCTTATATTTAAATTACATCTTCCCACTCCACCACCACCCCCTCAGCATCCTAATTTTTACTTATAGCTTCAAGTTCAGATTTTCACAATTTTTGTTTTATTGCTTTTGGTTTTTTGTTTATTTTTTTAGAGTTGGGTTTTTAGTACTACAGTTTTCTTCTCTTGACTGAATCATAGGAGTTAGAGCTGGAAGCTGTGTTAGAGACCATTTAATCTAACCCCTCTCCCCCATTCACTTTAAAGATAAAGAAGAGGAGATGGTAAATGACTTTCCCAATGTCAGCTAATAAATGATACAGGCAGGATTCTTTATTCTTGGCTTATTGACCTAAATCCTGACATATTTCTCCAAATAAGCATAACAGGTCACTTGCCAAGGATTTATTCACCTTTTAAATCTTTACTAAATGTAATAGGCTTAAAATAATGTCCTATGAAGATAATCACATTGTTACAGTTTAGATCTGAAGTTCAAGTTATTTGAGTAGATTAAAATGAGTCATGAGTGGGGCATAAGTTAGTCTATTAAATTAATTTGTGCAGCAATGGATATATTTTCCTGAGAAGAAAGAAAAATGAAAACATTATATCAAAACATATCTGGGAGCATTTGGGGGATCAGATGTTAATTATTTTTGAAAAATATTTTAATTAAAGGCATTATGAAATTTTAAAACTTTAAAATTGGTCCTTGATATTTATGTTTCATGCTGGCAGATGATCATAAATGTTTCATATATCTTTGTTATGAAATAATGTTTTTCTTTCATCCATTTATGAGCAACTCTTGATATTATTAGACTGTTTTATTTAGAATTTTTAGAAAGAAAAATCAATGTACTAATGGCTAAGTATATAATAATAGTAATAGCAATAATAATAGTGATAATAATCATAATTAAAGGTAGGTGGTGTAGTGGATAGAATGCCAGGCTTGAAGTCAGAAAGACTCATCTTCATGACTTCAAATCTGGCTTCTGAAATTTACTAGCTGTGTGACTGGTTAAGTCGTTTAACCCTGTTTGCCTGAGTTTCCTTATGTATAAAATGAGCTGGAGAAGGAAATGGCAAACCATTCTAGTATTTTTCCCAAGACAACCATGAATGAGGTCACAAAGACTCAGACACAACTGAAATGACTGAGCAACAACAAAAAATAGGGCTAAAGGATCAGACCTATAATTTCATTGCTATAGAGAAAATTTCCTCTACCAATGCAGGCTTTCCACAACTTAGAGTCTTAGAGAGTTACAGCACTGAGAAATAAAATGACTTATCCGGAGTTAAATGGTATATGTCAAAAAACTAGAATTTAGATGATTCCAGCTTTCTATTAACTATGTCATACTTCCTAACAAGGAATATTAAGAATGTTGGTATGTATATTGTATTAGGATACAAGAACAACCACAAAATGAAAAAAGAGGCTATAACACACACATACACACACATTCAAATGTCTTATTGTAGCTATATTTAGTAAGTGAATTTTCTTTTTATTTTAAGATGCTGTTTCTTAACACTGTTCGTCTTAGTTTTCCTGTCTATAAAATGGGCTGAAGAAGGAAAGGGCAAATCACTTTTGTATCTTTGACAAGAAAACCTCAGTTTTGCTCGCAGTCAGACACAACTGAAATGACTGACCAACAATGACAAATTAAAATCATCCTATAGTTTCACTTAATAGCCAAGAAATTGGTTTAAAAAAATGAAAATTAGAAATACTTAATTTTGAAAGCATTGTAGAAAGATTGGTACTTTAAGACCTTATCTTAAGGCCTCTGATTTCATCCAGAGCCATATCCAGTTCTAATCTATATCTGGCTAGTGGACCCAGATGGCTCAAGAGGGAAAAATGAGGCAGGTGAGACCTTGAGCGGCCCTCCCTCATTTAAATCCAATTCATTTGGACATCATAGCATCACCTCCCTGATATCATGGTACCTTTTAAGGATGAAGGACAAACAACAAGATGGAATTATGAATTGACAGACTTTAGGGAAGCTAGGTAACCCAGTGGATAGAGCACTGAGCCTACAGTCAGGAAGCTCAAGTCCAGTCTCACATACTTATGCTATGTGACCCTGGACAAGTCACTTAATCTCAGTTTGCTTCAATTTCCACAACTGGACAATGGAGATAATAATAGCACTTTCTTTCCATAAGCTGTACTGAGGATACAATATTTGTAAAGTACTGAATAATAAAAATATTAGTTATTGTTGTTATTGTTATTGTTATTATTATTACAATAACCATTCTGGGAAGTAATTTGGAACTGTGCAAAAAATGTGATTAAATTGATACAAATATGTTGTGATACAGGAGCCACCTATCCATGGCTGTTGGAGGTCTCAGTCACACCTGTAGAATGGATCTCTTCATGTGAGAGGATGATGATGGTGATGATGATGATACAAGGAGACTGAGAGGCAGTTGCATTGTCTAACCTCTCACCTCTTCCCTCTTGCTTCCAATTTATTTCATTCTCAATCCACAAGGAACATCTGTGAAGGCTGCTTTGCAACTCCTTCAAGTTTATGATTCACAGCTGTGGAGGCTCTTGGAGAATTGACCTGCCCCTGAACTTAGGCATGGTCCTTAACAGATATATCACTGTTGGAATGTCTAAAAGAGGTTACTGACCAAGAGAAAGGCTCCAAATATACCAAATTATTTTCAATAGTATTTTTTGTGGTATATAAATATTTATTGAGTGTAAAACTTTGATGGTAGAGAGTAGAAAGGTCTTTGAGCTCTCCCTGGCTTCTCTTAGATGAACACTAGATCAAGCCTCTGAATGTGTTTTGGACTGACAGAATCCACAAATATATGGAGGGTAACAAATTTCCAACAGAAAATAATTTTGAACAACTTCAGGAAAATTCTCTGAGTGGGCATTGGGGAGGGGGTGGCCCAGAGCAGGCATAGTATAGGGACCAAAGGCAGAGTAACCTCTGAGTGCCAGGGGAATCTAGTGGGAGGCTCTTAGCCAAAATACAGCAGTGTTGGTTACTTTGTCCTGGTTCAGAAGCCAGGGAATCAGCAGACTACCTGTGGATCCTGCAACACAACTACAAAAGGTAAACCCCTGAACCCAGCATACCAAGAGGGACTTGGTCATGCCCATTGAGCCTGGAAAGGAAGCCTGCAGCACCTGCCCCAGGTCAGCATGAAGCCACTGTCAGCTGTAAAGAAAACATGAAAGAATCTCCCCTTTGCCTGAAGAGCAGACCTCAACCTTTAAAAATGAGCAAAAAAGCAAAAAACCTCTAACCATAGATAGCTTTTATGGAGATAGGAAAGAATAGAACTCAAACCCTGAGGACAGACGCTAAAGGCAAAAACATCTACAGATGAACCCTGAAAGGGTTAAATAAGTTAGTCTCCATTTCAAAAGGCTTTCTTGGAAGAATTCAAAAAGGATCTTAAAAGAGATTTAGAAGAAAAATAGGGAAAGGAAATAAGAGTACTGGAAAAGGAAACATATATTTTATCTGAAAAAAAAAATCACTCCTTAAAAATAATTTTGATGAACTGGAAAAAGAAAACAACTCTTTAAAAAACAGAATTTGTGAAATGAAAAAAAAAAACAATCAAACAAACAAAACAACTCATTTAAAAGTTCAAGAAGGGATGGGAGAGGGGTGAGCATTTTATGAACCTTACTCTCATCAGATTTGGCTCAAAGAGAGAAGTAAGACATATTTAGCTCAGTATAGAAACTTGTTTCATCCTATAGGGAAGTAGAAGGAAAAGGGGGAAAAGAAAAACGGAGGTAATAGAAAGGAGAACAGAAGTAGAAGGGGAAAGGGATAAGAAAGGGGGAGGAGCTGTAAAAGAAGGAGACTGAGGAAAATGGTGGTCAGAAGCAAAACACTGGGGAGGAGGGAAGAGGAGGAAATGAAAAAGAAAAGTATAACTTGGGGGAAATAAGATAGTGGGAAATACAGAGTTAGCAATTTTAACTGTGAATGTGAATGGGATAAATTCAGATGAAGCATATAGCAGACTGGATTAAAATCCAGAATCCTACAATATGTTGTTTACAAGAAGTATATTTAAAGCAGAGTGATACATATGGAGTAAAGGTAAAAGACTGCAGCAGAAACTATTATGATTCAGCGGAAGTAAAAAAAAAATGAAAACAAAACAAAACAAAGCAAAACAAACAAACAACAACAACAACAACAACAACAACAAAAAAAAAAAAAAAACAAGGGCAGTGATCCTGATCTCAGATCAAGCAAAAGCAAAAATAGATCTAATCAAAAGAAATAAAGAAGGAAACTACATCTTGCTAAAGGGTACCATAGATAATGAAGTAAAATTGATACTAAATATACATACACCAACTGGTATATCATCCAAGCTCTTAAAGGAAAAGTTAAGAGACCTGCAAGAAGAAATAGCAAAATTATACTAGTGGGGGATAACAGTCTCACTCTATCAGAGCTAGATAAATCAAAACACATAACAAACAAGAAAAAAGTTAAGAAGGTAAGTAGATTTTTAGAAAAGTTAGGACCTTTGGAGAAAATTGAATGGAGACAGAAAGGAATATACTTTTTTTTGATGGTACATGGAACCTACACAAAAATTGACCATGTATTAGGGCATAAAACTCTCAAAATCAAATGCAAAAAAGGCAAGAATAAAAATGCATCTTTTTAAAGATTATGATGCAATAAAAATTATGTATAATGAAGATCCAGAGAAAAAATAGACCAAAAATTAATTGGAAACTAAATAATATAATCCTAAAGAACAAATGGGTAAAACAACATATCACAGAAATAATTGATAATTTCATCCAAAAGAATGACAATAATGCCAAAGGAATGAGACAAAATACCAAAATTTATGGGATGCAGCCAAAGCAATTCTTATGGGAAATTTTATATCTCTAGATGCTTATTTGAATAAAATAGAGAAAGAGAAAGAGAAGTTCACTGAATTGGACATGCAATTAAAAAGGCTAGAAGAAGAATAAATTTTAAAGGAGGGGGTGGGGGAAAGAAGGGAAAAATTGGAACAAAAGGTTTTGGAATTGTCAATGCTGAAAAATTACCCATGCATATATCTTGTAAAAAAAAAAAAAGCAATAATAAAAAAAAGAATACAAGCCATTCTCCAATTGATAAGTGGTCAAAGGATATGAAGAGACCATTGTCAAAGAAATTAAAACTACTTCTAGTCATATGCAAAAATGCTCTAAATTACTATTGATCAGAGAAATATAAATTTAAAAAACTCTGAAGTACCACTATATAGATTGACTAAGATGACAGGAAAAGATAATGATGAACGTTGGAGGGGATGCAGGAACACTGAAACACTAATACATTGTTGATGAAGTTGTGAATTGTTCCAGGCATTCTGGAGAGCATTTTGGAAATATGCCCAAAGGGCTATCAAACTATGCATACCCTTTAACCCAACAATGTCTCTACAGGCCCTGTCTCCCAAAGAGATCATTAAAAAGAAAAAGTAACTTATGTGTGCAAAAATGTTTATAATCCTCTTTTTTGTAGAGTCAAGGAACTGGAAACTAAGTGGATACCTATCAGTTGGGGATTGGCTGAATAAGTTATGGTATATCAATGTTGTGGAATATTATTATTCTAAAAGAAATGATCAGCAAGGTAGGTTCAGAAAGGTCTGGAGAGACTTACATGAACTAATGCTAAATGAAGTGAGTAAAACCAAGAGAAAATTGGATGATGATGAGATTGGGTCTCCCTATCTTATCCAGATTGGAAGTATAGCAGTCACTCACAGTCTTGATCTTAACTGCTGATCAGTACTAGAATTGTTCTCAATTTCTAACCTGGGTTGGTTCACCCCTCATTGGGTAATCTGGGACTTATTATAATAACATTAAATCTAGTGCAAGCATGCTATTGGCTTTACTGAAGAAACAGTAAACTTGACAAATACAGAGCAGAAGAAAAAAAAATGTGAACTAATAGAAAGTGACTTAAGAATAGTGGGGAAACTAACATGCACACTTTGCACCATAATGTAAATGGAAAGAATAATCACCACAAAACTAATGAAACTGAATTATAATGACAAGGCATGGACCCAAAGAAGAAAAATAAGAGTACAAATCCCCAAAGATCTGGGTTCATGGTTGTGAAATGTATATAATTCTATTTCTGAGCTTCAGTAAAGCCAATAGCTATGCTTTCAATCAGGATAAGATAGGGAGACCCAATCTCATCATCCTCCAATCCAATCTGATTCAATACACATGTAAAAGTTAAGTGTCTATGATGTATCAGACATTGAGTTAATTGCTAAAAATAAAAATTAATAAAAATAATAAAATTAAATTAATAAAACTGTTTCTGGCCTTCAAGACTTTACAATCCAAAGAGAGAGACAACATGCAAAAGGGGACAAGAAAGATGAAAAGGGAGTGGACACCAGGCTAATTAAGACACACTACTCCAGTATTTTTGCCCAAAAAAACCCAAATAGGGTTACAGAAGATTTGGACATAATTAAAATAACTGAACAAGAACAACTCAAGATAAGGAATAGACCTGTGATTTCACCATTCTAAGAAACTCCCTGGTAATGCAAAGTGGAGTCCAATTCCTGATATTAATCCCTGCCTTTTATAAAAGAAGGCATAAGGAGGAGTTTGGCACTTGGCCCTCCAGCCCTCCATTTGGAGGGGAAGGAGGTAGTGTCAATAAGGTTGGAGCTAGCAGCATGGTGCTAAGTTTAGAAGTGATGAGCTTATCCTGGAAGGGACATCTTGTTCTGTGGTGCTGAAACAGGGAACTAGCAAATGCAAAATGAAATCATCAGCGCCATCATCATCATCATCATCATCTTCACCACCACCATTATCATTATCCTTCCCACCACCACCATCATGATTATCACCATTACCCTTATTTTCTGTAGATTTACTGAAACATATGGATAACACTAGGGATAGCAGAAATGACAAAGATTATAGCATTTTTTTCCCATAGAAATAGAATTTTCTTCTATTAGGTATTCATTTTTGAGAGCTTTTATTCCATATCCTTTGTAATTTAGGGTGCCTAATATGATAACATCCATTAAAAATTCTTGAATTTTTGTGTGATGAATGTTCTATTAAGACATAATAGTTTGATCTTTGACAATGCTCTAGATCTATGATGGAATATCTTTTGGATCATCACCGATATTTGGAGCATTTTGTTTCTTCAGTTCATTTTTCAGTCTTATCCCACTCTTTGTGATTCCATGTGGGATTCTTCTGGCAGATATACTGGACTAGTTTGCCATTTCCTTCTCCAATTTATTATATAAATGAGACAAACAAGGTTAAGTGAGTGTCCAGGGTCACACAGATAGTAAGTGCATGAGGCCAGATTTGAACTCAGGAAGATAAATCTTCCTGACTTCAGGTCCAATGTGCTTGTCATGTGTTTATGAAGAGTAGTGAATTTGGTTTTTAATAGCTGCTAATGTTTTGCCTTATGAAAAGATATGTTGACAATATTGTTTCTTTGTAAAAGTGCATTAATCTCTAAGTCTCAGCTTCTTAAGAATGAACTTTCTGGGAACAAAGGCCAAAGCCTATAGTGCTGTCATGACTTCCTCCATTTCTTTCTTTTTAAAAATTTATTTTTGACCTCTTCCATGTCTGTTTTCAGTCATTTATTCAAAAATGCTTTTTTGTTACATTATTTCTATCTTGTTTGATGATATTGAAATTAAAAATAGTCCCAGGAAAAATTGCTTTTTAGCTATTTTTTTTTATCATTTTGCTGAGGCACTTGAAGTTAGGTGACTTGCCCAGAGTCACACAGTTAGAAAGTGTTAAGTGTCTGAGACCAGATTTGAACTCAGGTCCTTCTGACTCCACTGTACCAATTAGCTGCCCCTACCCATTATTCTTTAATGTTCTTTGAACTGTTGTTCAGATAAGTAAAATGATTGACTATTATATGTAAATAAAAGGAATGGGGTTATTATTATTATTATTAATTAGCTAATAAACCACATCAGAGCCTAGCTTCTTTTCCATTCTTCTGCTTTCAACTGGATTGAGAAATTAAGATTCAGTACAACTCAGATAAGGGATGATTCTGGATTTTGAATCTCTGATATTCCTTCTCAGTCACCCTGATAGTTTTTCATCTCACTTTGTACTTGAAGGTCTAGAGAAGACAAATGAACAAGCTCTTCTTACTTCCTACTTTTTCCACTCCTCCTTGACTTGTGTTGGCTGTTTTCCACATGCACAATTATATGGCTCTGTCTTGTGAAGCTCCAACATTCATTTGTCTTTTTCTCACCAGGAATGAGGGGAGAATCTTATTTCATTGGAATGAGAAATCCTGGACAATATGGTCATCTCTCGGAAGATGGAGGACTTTTCTTACTGTACTGCATAGACAGAGATTGGGATATAACGAGATGTTTCACAGAAGAGGCCTTCCAAGCAATAACCGACTTCAATGACCTCCCAAATGCTCTATTTGCCTGCAACGTTCACCAGTCGGTATTTGAAGGAGAAGCCAGTAAGGTAGAAGCCCTTTTTTATTTATAAGACCTGATGGAGCCATGATATTTTTGGAGCACTGTTTGTTCTAATTTATATGTGTTTTTTTCTTGGTCTCAAAGAAAGTTCTTGTGAAATGTTTAGATTGTTCATTTCTGAATATACACAGGAAAATGAAAAGATTATTTTTATTACCTGTTAAGTGCTAGAAGCCCATGAGTTGCTGCATTGTGGAATATATTTGGTTAAGCACAGTTCCTATCCCCAGAGGATCAACAATTAAAGGACTCTATACCAGATGAACTAAGAAGGACAAAATATTTTAAAGGACATAGACTAAAAGAAATTCCTTTTAGGGTAGGAAATAGTCTTTCCTGGTATTTCATTTCAAAAACTCTAACTCACTTTTATGTCGGCTTTTAATATTTCTAAAGTATTTCTCCTCTAATAGTATTATTAGTCTCATTTTGCAGATGAGGAAAATAAGATTCAAGGAGACAATTTTATTTGCTTGGTGTTATACAGCTAAGGAAGTGTTGGAGGCAGGATTTGAAGCTATATCTTGATTCTTAGCAGCATGGTGTGGAAAAAAAAATTGGATTTTGAGTTAGAAGACCTTGATTCAAATCTTGGCTGTACTATTATTTAGCTGTATGACTTTGAGCAAGTCACTTCTCTCTTGGACTCACTTTTTTCATCTATAAAAAGAATTGGCTTGACTAGGTTGCCTTCCTAGTCTAAACCTCTATTCAATGTTCTATAATCCTATAACTGAATTTTCTCCTTCACAAAATTTTTCTTGAAAGTAACTTTGGGAAATAGGGTCCATGTAAGAGTAGAATTCATGTCAGATGCTGTATTGTTGATGTAGTCATTCTCAAAAAGCACTGAACTATTTAAAATTGGGAGCAATTAGATGATTCAGTGGTTAGAGCATTGGGCCTGGAATCAGGAAGATCTGAGTTCAAATTCAGCCTCAGACACTTACTATTTGGGCAAGACATTTAATTTGTTTTCCTTAATCCTTTGGAAAAGGAAATGGAAAACGACTCCAGTGTCTTTGTCCATGTGTGCTGTACCAGAGTTTCTTAAACTTTTTCCATTTGCAGTCCCTTTCTGCTCAAGAAATTTTTACATAACCTTGGGTATTTAGGTATATAAAATAAGCATACAATTTTATACTTATTATAAAATAAGTATATCAAACATATACTGATAATAAATCATAATTTCATGATCCTCACATTCATTTATGTGACCTCATATGAGGATGTGACCCCCAATTTAAGAATCTTTGCTATAATCCATGGGGTCATGAAGAATTGGACATGACTGAACAGCAACAATGTAAAATTGAGCAATAAAAACAATAGAACTTATAGGGGAAATGAGATTAAGGATACGATGCTCAAAAATTTTATTACACATTTTAAAAAAAGATAGAAACCTAATTAAAATGGCAGCACAATTTTGTACTTGTTAAATAGTTAAGACATCTATAAATACTGCAATAAATAGTGACCTGGTCTATAGCCTCCAGGTGCTGCTTGATTTCTGTTCCAGGTTGCCGGAGATGTTTTGTCAGGTGGAAACTCCAGGCTTCTGGCTGGAGATTATGGCAGAATTGGATGGAGATAGAAGTAGGAGTAGTAAGGACCAATCCTAACCAACTACTACTGCATCAGGACATATACCAAAAAACACAACAATTCACATTGTCAAAGACCTGAAATTTGTTTGTAGAAGTTGGTGTAGGAAGGGTTTGAAGCTTACGAAATATTGTGAAATTGTGTTGTTTCTGAATGCTCCCTTTGTTTCTCTCTGAAGAAAACTCACCTAAGCAAACTTGAAATCTGAGTCATGTTCAAATGTTTTCTAATCTATTGATCAAATTGAAACAAATTCTCATTTTCTTAACTACATTACAGCATTACTGACTGACATTCGTGGTTCATTCTTCAGTGGCTTTCTATTGCCATTCACATAAAATATGAACTTCTTGGCCTGATTCTTAAATCTCTTCACAGTGTAGCTTCTATTGATTTCAGGTGGGTGGGGCTTATTTCATATTTTTTTACCTTTTACTCTATTTTTACTCAACTGGTAGTTGTTCCCTAAGCTCAACATTACATTTTCCCTCTTTATGTCTTTGCAGCAAACTCTTCTCCAAGCCTTCCTTCTTATGTAATTTTCTGCAAGATTCACCCTGAATACCATTTCCTGTAGGAAGTCTTTTCAGAGTCTACTTTCCTCCATTTGTTAGACTTTCTTCTTCCTCAGTTTGTCTTCTATTTATGTATCTGTGTAAATACCCTATCTCCTTTAGATCAGATGTTCTTTGAGGGTCTCAAGAACTGAGTGTATTCTCTGGCCTAGTGCCTACAGTAGGAACTTAATGAATATTTGTTGAATTGAATTGAGTCACATAGAAATAGTAGAAATATAATGCCTAAAGAAGTTGACAAGAGTTTTCCCAGAATCCTTTTAATATTTTGGATGGTAAAGTTTAATACTGGTATTTGGAGGAAATTAGAGAATAAAATAGGAAAAGGGACAAACAATACTCTCCATACTGGAGAGATAGAGTTGGTTTGGGAGCCAGGAAATCCTGAGTTCAAGTTATATATATGGGTTTGTGACCCTTTACTTTCTCTGTCCCAGGTAACTCTCAATGACTGTAAATTGCTGAATTGTTGAAGACCTGCACAAGTAGGGAGAGGGAAGGGAATAAGCATTTTCTGTGTAGCATCTACTAGGAATCACTTATTGTACTAAGCACTTTTTTTTTTGCAAATATCTCATTTGCGATTCTCACAACAATATTATCCCCATTTTACAGTTGAGAAAACTGACACAAAAGTTAAGTGACTTACCTAGAGTCACATGGCTAGCAAGTGTCTGAGGCCAGATTTGAACTTCATGTCTCCCTGATTCTAGATCCAGCTTTCTAGTCACTTTGCTACATAGCAAATTTCCTTTAGCTGATAGGGTGCTTCCTTATTGATAGTTCTATACACTAGAAGAATCTCAGAATGGTCCCTCCTCCTCCAAAATATATATAATATATATTATGTTATATAATATTATTTTATATAATATATTTACTATATATTAGATCTAATAATTATATATTATACATATATATGTATAGACACACCAATATATATGTCATCCCTAAAGGGCATCAAATCACACAATCTTATTTTGCAGATGAGGAAACTGAGGTACAGAGAAGGATATTGACTTACATGTGCTGATATAATGAGTAGCAGAGGCAGAATCCACTTCCATTACCTCTGACTTTTTATCTTCTCTCTGTACCTAATTGCCTTTCTAGAGATAGTCTCTTGTTTCACTTTCCCTTATTTTCATCAGGGATGAAAACAAGTTCATTCCATTTATGCACATGAATAATTAGTAGTGAAATTTGAGGAACACCAAAACCATTGAAGAGGGTCTTGAGAAATTGGACAGGTGTGAAGTAATAAACAAAGCAGAGCCCTGTAGTGACCAGTGTAGAAGAAGTGACTCAGAGCCCATAGTCAAAAAGAGGATTTTTATAGTAAACAGGAAGTCACATCTATTAAAGCTAGTTAAAACCAGACATCTGAACCTTGGCTTTGATTTTATTATATGTAAACAATTTGAGAGAGGAGTAACAAATTTGTTAGAAAAAAGTAGTCAATCTACTGAATGAAGCAAAGCTGTGAAAGAATTGTGTTTTGGAGTCCTTAGATGCCTCTTTCTTAATATCACTCCCATGATGTCCAGTCCTACTTCCCCTTCCCCTCACATCTCCTTTCTTCCCCATATCATTAAAGTGTACTTTTATTGTTAATGCTCTCTACAGGGTGACAGGTAATTTTAATAGTTACATCCATCCTCATAAATTGTTTACATTTTCTTTCCTTTCTTATATTTTTACTGATGTCTTTTTAAAAATTTTAATTCTAACACCAAATCCCCCCTTTTTGCCCATTCAAGCAACCATCTTTTGTAACAAAGAATTTTCTAAAAGAGAGAAAGAAAGAAAGAAAAATTAGGTTTCAGTAAAAATAAATCAGCATATCAATTGAGTCTGGCAATGTCCCCAAACTCATAGTCCCCTGCCTTTGCAAAAAAATAAAAATAAAATGAGGGAGATAGCATGCTTACATTTGAACAAGATCTTTAATGGAGAGAACAATAAAATTCCACCAAATGCCTGGAATTCCAATCATTATTTTGAGCTCTGGGAGAGTTATTTGTGGTCTGGGGAAGAGGAACGAGCTCATTAATTCTCATATAACATAACATAAGCAGATACTTGCTCTGTGAGGAGGACTAGCTATTGCCTTAATGATTTCCAGTAGAAGCATATTGGCTATGTATACATTTCTATGGGTTTTGATGACCAGTGACATGTTTAACAGCATTGGGGTTATTCCAGAGGGATAAAATGTCAGCAAACTCAGGTGGGAAGGTTCAGTACAGATTGGGTATGTGAGAGACGAGAATTAGCAGATGCCTAGGTAGAGCCTATTTTTGTCTTAGGGTCTGTTAGTTTGTCCAAATCAGTACAATATAATGCAATCATCTTTCCCTCATTTGCTTTAAATAATGACATGGCCATTTTTGTTTAGTAATTGCTTTAATAAAACGGAAGTCAGTAGCATCCAATGATAGGTTCAGTCACCTTAATAGGGAATTTTCTCCAACCCCATTTGTTTTAGGTGAGAGGTGTGAATAGAAATAGTTAAATGGAATAGGTAATGAATTGTGATTTCTTGGCCTAACTAACTCCCAGACAAGGAAAATTTCTTTACCAATGCAGATTAACACTACACTCAGGCAGACAGCATGTGTCTGAGAGACAGGATCAAAACTAGAATTGTTTATAAATAAAGATAAAAAATGGGAATTGGCCTCTTGTTTCATATTTATATCTATCAGAATAAATGACCAATTAAAAAATCATTTACTAAATGCATTCTCCTAAATAGGGAATAGTATTATTTAAAAAAAACAACAACAACATGAAGACTGTCAAAATGCTCTCAAAGAGTTTATATTCTGATAGTTTGGAAAGTTATAAAGTTGGGGAATGGAGTCATGGAGAGTAGATTGATACATCTTTTCCAGAAGTCAATTTTATTATGGTTCCAGAACTGCAAAACGGAAGAGGGGGCAGCAGAGGGTAAATGGTTTGGAAAGGCAGCTTGTTAGAAGATGGTAAGATAGTGAAATGAATAGTGGGAGCCAGACCAGGGGAGGGCATAGAAGAGATACAGTTCTGGGCCTGAAAAGATTAAAGCCCCCCAGGGAACCATTAAGTGATAATGTAAGGGGACTGCTGAGAAGATGGCCCAGCTTTAAAATGAAGAGGATGATGGAGTGTTCCAGGGTGTTTATTTTTTGGCCGCTAGGTATGGAGTAATTGAGTAAATTGCAAGGGTCCTGGCATTAGTTTCCAGTTTTTCAGTGACAGAATAATGTGAGATTCATTTGAATGTGGGATCATTGTGACTTTTGCTAGCACATACTTCATTGTGGCTTCTTAGGGTCCAGATGGTTGGGATTTGTTTATATAACACCAAGGAGAAAGTGGAGCTAGAGGAAATTGGCGGCTGAAACTGATAAGTACAGATTGCTGTTTGTATGCTACAGCTTGGAGCATAAATATTTTTGTATGAAACAAATTTAGATTTGAGATATTCATAGCCTCCAACTCTTAAAAAGATACTAGGGCTCATTCCCCTTCAATGAAATTCCCTATTACTTTTCCCTTTGTGATCCAACTGAAGAGCAGAATTATTAACACAATAAATGAGGATAATAATAAATTATATTTTTATAACGCTTGCGAGATTACAAAGTTTTTGCCTTACAATTCTGTAAGACAGGAAGTATGAGCTTTGTCCTTCGGTCTTACAGATGAGGAAGTTATACAAAGAGAATGGCTTTTTCAATGTTATATAGCTATTAAATGGCAGAAATGGGATTCAAATTCAGATTTCTTATAACTACTATATTTGGGTCATGGTATGAAGTTATCCACATATTTTCTAGGAATTATTATTTTGTTGAGATCAAAAACCAAAATTTTTCTTCACAAAGAATCATCTCTTATCAGATGATGCCTTCTTGACAGTCCATGGATTTGTTAAAGCAGCTAGGTGATTTTCAAAGGCCTGTGTTCAAACTCTCCCTTAAGCTTTTATTAGCTGTGACTCTGAAAATCTAGGTGGTAAAGTGGGGAGAATGTAAAAAGATCTGCTGTCTCAGATATTTACTTGCTGTATGACCCTGGGAAAATTGCTTACTTCCAGTAAGAATTTTTGCTTACCTCCGTAAGAAAAAAAAGGGGGGAGATAATAATAGCACTTACCTTAAATGATTGTAGGGAAAATAAATATGATAAAATTTGTAAGCACTTTGCAAATTTTGCTAGTCAATTGCATCCAACTCATTGTGACTGTGTGGATCATACTGTCCGTGGGGTTTTCTTGGCAGGGATACTAGAAATAGTTTTCCATTTCCTTCTCCAGTGGATTAAGGCAAACAGATTAAGTGACTTGCTAGTGTCTGAGGCCAGATTTGAATTTGGTTATTTCTGACTCCAGGCCCAAGGCCTAGTGTACCACCTAGTTACTTAAATAAATTATATCCAGGAAATCACCAGAGAGAAGGAATTAGAATTAAGGGGGAATTGGATATATATTCCTGTAGAAAAATGTGTAGTGTTGGAACTGAGTCTTGAAGAAAGTCAGATATTTTAAGAATCACAGGTATCACTGAAGACCTTTAATCTTGTATATTGGGTATCTCTTCTCTAGAACATTCATAGAAGAACATGGACAAGAAATATATAGGATAAAAAAAGACAGAGGAGTTGCTATCTGCCTTTGTGGAGCAAACTCATACTAAGGAGGTTCTAGGTCCATCAGAGTCTTACTAGTCTTCTTTGAACCTTCTCTTTACTTGACTGAACTTTGGTTTAATTGTTTCATAATACTAGAGCCATGTTTATTGTTATCCTTATCTTCATTTGGTTCAACATATACTTTAAAAAGAGATGAAAGTAAACTATTTTTCTCTATAGGAAGTAACAACATAATGAGGCAGGTGTTCTGTTCCTTGTTTACTGGAAAAAATTCTAGTACTTTGGAAGAAAGAAAGGGAAGGGAAGAAGGAAGGAAGGAAGAGAGAGGGGAAGGGAGGAAGGAAGGAGGAAAGGAAGGAAGGAAGGAAGGAAGGAAGGAAGGAAGGAAGAGAGAAAGGGAGGGAGAGAGGAAGTGAGGAAGGAAGAGAGACAGGAAGGGAGGAAGAAAGGAGAGAAGGAAAGGAAAGAAGAAATAAAGGAAGGAAGAAGGAAGGAAGAAGGAAGGAAGGGAGGGAGGGAGGGAGAAAAAAGGAAGGCTAGAAAAAAGGGAGGGAAGAAGGAAGGAAAGAAAGAATAAAAATAGGGAAGGAAGGAAATAAAGAAAGAGAAAAAAATGAAAGAAAAGAGAGGTATTTGCAAATGCTAATATCTAAGAATTTCATAAGTTTTGGCTAAATATATTGAAAGCGCATTTCCCATGACTATGACATCATTTACTAGTAGTCTGTCCAATATTTGATTCAACAAGTTTTATCTGCTGATAATAATAATAATTGCTAGCCTGGATATAGCATTGGACTCATCTTCTTGAATTCATATCTGGCTTCAAACACTTACCATCTGTGTGTTCCTGGGCAAGTCATTTAACCCTGTTTACCTGTTTCTTCATCTATAAAATGAGCTATAGAAAGAAATGGCAAACTCTTTTTGTATCTTTGCCAAGAAAACCCCAAATGATTTGTGAAGAATGAGACATGACTGAAACTACTGAACAACTACACTGTGTTAGACATTGCAAAAATGTCTCTGTCCTCAGGGAGTTTACATTCTATTGGGAAAGAGAAAGGACAGAAGAGAACAACATACATATGAAAAATTAAATACAAATTATATGCAAAGTAATCTCTTAGAAGAGAGTGCTAGTAACTGGGTGAAGTGGATTGTGTTCAGGAAAAATTAAAAGAGATATCCTTTGCTCGAAGCTTTGAACCTAAGGGGTTTGGGGGAGGGTGGGGTGCTTTCCAGACTTAGGGGAAAACCTGTGTAAAGCTTTAAGGACAGAAGGTGGGATGCTGGGTATGGGGAATAGTAAAATAAATCACTTTAGCTGGATCAGAATGTGTGTGAAGGAGATAACTGCAATTACGAGGACTTCATAATATAGAAATGATTCTATTATAGGAAACTGCTTTCCCTAGGACAAGTTCTAAGAAATGGAATGTTGATACTTCCCCCATTCTCAGCTTGGGTTGTGTCAGCCTTGTGACACTCACTGTTTGATCTTCAGCTCTTCTCCCTTGCCCAGAGTCAGGAATGAGTTAAACATGGTAAGGGTCAGGAAAGAAATTGGAGTATTCTGATACCAGGTTAGGATGTTGTCTACAATCATAGAAAATACTGTCTCAGGTGAATATTTGTTCTGGATACTTAATTCTGCCAAAATTCAACTTCAGATAAAGCCATTTTTTAAAGGCAGCTAATGGTGCAGTAATTAGAGAGTCCTGGGGCTGAAGTAAGGAAAACCTGAGTTCAAATCTGGCTTTAAACTTTACTAGCCATGCAACCCTGGGAAAATCCATTTAAATTGTGTTTGCCTTACTTTCCTTAAGTGTAAACTGAGGATAAGAACAGCACTTACCCCACAGGATTGTTGTAAGGATCAAATAAGGTAATTTTTTTAAACAAGCACTTAGCACAGCACCTGTCACATAGTAAGCACTAATTAAATGCTTTTTCTCTCCCCTTTCCTAACTCAGATAAGAAAGCAGCTATAATTATGGAAAAATTGAGGACTCCTAGTTTGGGACCTTCCTCCCTTAGGAGATAGCAACCAAAAGCTAATATTTATATACAGCTTAATATATATGAAAAAAAGTTATTTATTAAATGCTCACCATGGGCCATTGTGCTAAGCTGTGAGGTATCAAATAACCCAAAGAGAATAGAGGGATGACTGAATATTGGAGACCTTGAAAAGTTTCAAATTTAGAGACAAGCTGGGAACACCAAAATGGCAGGTAGTCCAATTAGTCCACTCTAAACCATAGCAAGTTTCCTTAGATATATAACTTGTCCATTGTCACAAAGGTTTTCAATGTCAGCTGCAGAATCTGAACTTAGGTCTTCCATACTTTGCATGCAGTACAATATACCAATGCCCATACCTTGGTGATAATGATAGTGATGATGATGATGATCATTTAGTAAAGTTATTTTCACATTTGATAAACAAAAAAATACAGGGCCCATTGGGATTAAATGACTTGCCCAAAGTCACATTTCTAATTAGTTTTCTTCCAGCCTAGTTCCCTGACCTACTATCACGCATCTTCTAAATCCATTAGTGGGGAAGAATCTGGAAGCAAGGTTTTTGGTTTATCAATATAAGACTTCTATAAAATTGGTCAAATAATTAAGTATTTAATCAGTACCTGCCATGGGGCAGATGTTGAGAAATACATGACCTAATCCCTATCTTCTCAAGAATTTTACATTCTAAGAGTATTACTAGTAAGAAAACTGACAATTTTATTATTATGACTCATTTACATTTGATATGTAAACAATCAGCTAAGGGGTATAGGAGATAGAGTGCATTGCCTGGAGTCAGGAAGATCTGAGATCAAATATATATCTGTGTGTGTGTGTGTGTGTGTGTGTGTGTGTATGTATGTGTGTGTGTGCGTGTGCATATACTTGGGGGGGGGAAGAGAGAGAGAGAAAGAGAGAGAGAGATAAAAAAGAGAGAGAGAGAGAAAGAGAGAGAGATAAAAAAGAGAGAGAAAGAGAGAGAGAGATAAAAAAGAGAGAGAGATAAAAAAGAGAGAGAGAGAGAGAGAGATAAAAAAGAGAGAGAGAGAGAGAGAGAGAGGAAGACAGAGAGAAAGAGATAAAAAGAGAGGAAGACAGACAGACAGACAGAGAGAGAGAGAGAGAGAGAGAGAGAGAGAGAGAGAGAGAGAGAATATTTGACATAGTAAACCAAGGTTTGTAGTTTAAACAGAAGATCTTAATTCAAATCCTACCTCTGAAATATACTTTCTATGTGAAACTGGTTAAGTGATTCAATCTATTGGAACTCTAACCCATCTAAAACTGTCAAAGAAGTCACCAAACATCATAGGTAAAATAAGTTTCTTCACCTGGGAATTCCTTAAATCAAAGAAATCACACATCCAGTCCCTAGCCTTGTCCTTATATGATACCTTAATCTTGGCATTCTAGTGCATTGCAGACATTATCTCATTTGATTCAGAAGAGGAAACATGGTTTGGGGCTAAGAGCACCACACTAGTCTTCAAATTCAGGGATTAAGTTTTATTCTGATATTTTTACTGGTTATGTGCTCCTATACAATAATAGTGATAATAATTCACATTCCTGTAGCCTCCTAAAGTTACAAAGTGCTTTTCTTACAATGATCCTGAGAGATAAGTAGTGAAATTTTATTTTCTCTATTTTTAGGTAAGGAAACTAAAGCAAAAATTCAATAATAATAATATTGACATTCGTATAGCTTTTTAAAATTTGCCAAATGATTTACATGTACTCCTCACTTAATTAAAAATCTTGTGTTTTAAGAATTATCTTCATTTCACAAATGAGAAAACTGAGACAGAAGAGATTAAATGGCTTGCTAGCTACAAAACTAGTAACTGTCAAAAAAAGGATTTGAACCCACATATCCCTGAAGCAAATTCTACCCACTATAATAAACTCCTTCTTTGAACTTTGGTTATCTCATCTACAAAACAGGGACAGTTATTATATTATCTATTTTCTGGTTGTTAGGAAGAAAGAGCTTTGTTAAATATTATGGAGATGAAGGTGAGTTATTGTCTTGTAATAGCCAAGTAATAAGATATATATAGCTGTGCCTGATAACTAGTTGGGCTCTTGTGGGAAAGTACATTTCACTTTGCTAAGCTGTGTTTTGATGTGTTATATATAAAATGTTTAGAAGCCATTTGGACTTTAATGGATCTAGATAGAATGATTGAAAGTTATTCACCCCAAAGGAAAGAATTACAAACAGCAAAAAACCAAAAAGAGTGCCTAGAAATACAATACAACAAAAGTAGATTTGTCCCAGAGTGTGAAAATGTAGAGTATGTTAGAAGTTTTGTATTCTTTCAGAGACAGCTGCTCACCCACCCTGTAAATTGAGAGCTTGCCTTGCAGTCAGGAAGACTTGAGTTCAAATTCTGTCTTAGACACTTGTGATCCTGGACAAATCAATTAACTTCTATTTGCTTCTGTTTTCTCAACTATAAAATGAAGATAAAAATAACAACTATCTTCCAGGGTTGTTGTGAAAATCAAATAAGACTAACAGTTATAAATTATATTATTAACATGAAGTGACTGGTTCTTAATAAATATATATACTATTCATATTTATATGAATTTATTTAAATGAATATAAATATATTATACAAATAAACATAAGTATTTTGATATAAATATATAGTAGGCTCTATATAAACGCTTAACCTTCTCCCTTCTCTGCCTCCCTTTAGCAGTAAGGACAACTAAGCTCATTACCTGCTCTTTTTTTTTTCATAAGAATAATTAGTTAAAAAATAAAGTTACCAGATGATGCTTCCCTTTTCTTCCCTTATTTTTCATCAATTCCCAGCCCCATTCTAGCATTTCTGTTAGCCATTTCATAGAGTATTGGGGTTCTGTGTCTCCTAGTTGAGGTCTTTTTGTCGTGATGTTCGTCCACTGTTTGCTTTTTTCCTTGAAAAAAGATTACTAGGGGACAATTGCTTCAGGCCTCTCTTGTGCATCTTGACCTCTACTTAAAGTTTCTTTAAAAAAGAGAATTAAGAATTAATTGGAAAGAAGGAAAAAAATAGGAAGAGTGATGGTTGAAAGAAAAATCATAAAAGTTTGATGTCTTGGAAGTCTGTAGAAACTATGCAAAACTGAGAAAACTTTAGAGCTGATTCAGATTTTATTTCTTAAAAAAGTTCTTTGATGTCTTTGCTATATATATATATATATATATATATATATATAATATATATATATATATATGTATATATATATATGTAAACCCCCTTTAATGAGAACTCACTTGTAATAAATAAAATAAATAAGCAAATCTAACAATATAGTGACCTCATCTGAAAGTGAATGCAATATGTCTACACTTTTCTAGCAACCAAACTTTCTTTTTCTTTGTATTGTAATGTATTATTATATTTTAAATTTTATTCCCAGTTCCAAATTCTATTTCTTTAGCCTCTCCCTATCCATCGAGAAGGAAGCAATATGATGCTCATTGTACATGTGAAAAAATGTAAAACATTTGATTCGTGTTGAAAAAAATTTTAAATCAAGGAAAATCAAATTTAAAAATATGATTTAATCTGTACTCAGAGTTGATCAATACTCTCTCTGAGGGTGGATAGTATTTTTCATTTTGAGTCCTTTGAAATTGTCTTATTGTTCTATTAATTAGAGTAGCTAAATCTTTCATAGTTGATTATCATTATAAGAGTGCTGTTGTATGTGCGGTGTTCTCCTAGATCTGCTCATTTCACTTTCCTTCAGTTCATATAAGTCTTCCCAGATTTTTCTGAAACCATCTCCCTGGTCATTTCTCATAGTACAATAGTATTCTAATAATTCTAATAATATATAATTTGTTTGGCCATTCCCAAATGATGGGCATCCCCTCAATTTCCAATTCTTTGTTACAAAAAAAGAACTGCTACAAATATTTTTGAACTAAGTCTGTATCCTTTTTCTTTGATCTCTTTGGCATACAGATCTAGTAAAGGTATTACTGGGTTAAAGAGTACACACAGCCCTTTGGCCATGGTTCCAAATGTAATGGTTGGAACATTTCACAACTCTACCAACCAAGGTCTCTTTAAAAAATGAACAGAAATATTTTTTCTCTCCTTTACACCCTATTGGAAAAGAGAGAAAGAATAAATAAATTCCTTTTAACACATGTACACACAGATAAAATCAAGCAAAACAGTTCCCTCATTGGCTTTGTGCAATGATGTAGATAAATAGGTAGATAGCTAGATAGATAGACAGATAAAGATATGTATACATATGTACACACATCTATCACTCTGCACCTTAAATCTATCTCTGGAATAAGAACATGTTTCATCATCTAGCCTTTGGAATCATAAATAGTCATTATATTAATGATTACTTACAGCTTTCAAAATTCATTTTTATAGTATTATTAATTATGTAGATTATTCTCCTGATTCTGCTCATTTCATTCACAGTTTATATGTCTTCAAAATTCATTTTTATAATTTTGATGTTATAAATAATTCTTCAGGTTTTGTTCCCTTCACTCTGCATCATTCACTCTATATCTCTTTGAAATCATCTATTCCCTCATTTCTTACAGTAAAATAACACTGTAACACATTTATATAACACCATTTCTCAATTGATGGGTATTTCTTTAATTTTCAACTTTCTGCCATCACAAAAAGGCTTTTATTCCCATAGGACCTTTTACTGGTTGTTTGTTTTTTGTTTTGTTTTGTTTTGCTGTTGTTCTTTTGTGTACAGTGGTATAGCCAGGTCAAAGAGCACATACACTGTTTAGTAACATTTTGTGAATACTTCCAAACTGTTTTTTGAAATGCTGTCCTTTTCCCAATCCAATAATGCATCAATGTGCCTGTTTTTGAACAGAGATTTTCATGGTGTTGTGAGGTTATTACATGATGTCTCTGATCTATGGCATTAAGTAAAGCAGAAAAATACAGTCAGATGGCAATTATTATCTATAGTACTGAAAAAAGCACCCCTAGAAACTATGAAAATGGCCTGTAGAAACTCAGATATTGAA